>NW_007231750.1:279956-309606 GCF_000164805.1 Carlito syrichta | reverse complement strand
CCCGCGGGCTCAGGCAATTCACTCACCTCAGCCTCCCAAAGGCACGGGATTACAGGCTGGAGCCACCGAGCCCAGCTGTACTATATTCTTTTATAAACAAGAGAATACAGATTTTAAAATATAACATGAGGACGGGCCCCCAAAACCCAGAATTTATAATTTAAAAATGTGTATTTATTCTTACTTATTTAAACTTTGGTCAAGCATGGTGGCTCACACCTGTAATCCCAGCACTGGTTGGGCTCGGTGGCTCAGCCTGTAATCCCAGCACTTTGTGAGGCCGAGGTGAGTCCACCTGAGCCTGCGGGTTAGAGACTAGCCCGGGAAACTTGTCAACACCTCATTTCTACAACAAATCAAAAATTAGCTGGGCGTGGTACTGCGCGCCTATAGTTCCAGCTACTTGGAAGGCTGAGGCAAAAGGGATCGCCAGAGTCCAGCAAGTTTAGACTGCGGTCGCCGGGAGCATGCCACTGCACTCCAGTCTGGGCAACAGAGTGAGACTCCAACTCAAAAAAAAAAAAAAAAAAAAAAATCCCAGCACTTTCAGAGGTGGAGACGAGAGGATAGCCTGAGCCCAGGTGTTCAAGACTAGCCTGGGTCACTTGACGAGACCTCATCTCCACAAAAAAATCAAAAAATTAGCCGGGAATGGTGATGCATGCCTGTAGTTCCAGCTACCTGGAAAGCTGAGGTGGAACAATTGTCTGAGCCCAGCAGGTCAAGGTTGCAGTGGCTGTAAGTGTGCCACTGCGCTCCAGCCAGGGTGACAGAGTAGACACCAACTCAAAAAAACCCCAAAACAAACAAATAAAAAAATTCCCCCAAACTTCAGTCACCTTCAAAGTACTCTCCATTTGATGCAGTATACCTATTAAGATGTGTTTCCACTGTTCAAAATAGCTTTTGAACTCGTTCACTCTGATGCCTTTTAGTGCTTCTGTCATTTTTTGTTTCCACTCTTCCACATCAGCAAAATGTTTCCCTTTTGAGGACGTTCTTCATCCACGGAAACAACAAAAAAAGGTCACTTGGGGTGAGATCGGGTGAATAGGGAGGGTAAGACATGAGGGTCATGCTGTTTTTGGTCAAAAATTGCCGAGCACTCAGCACTGTGTGGGTAGGTGCACTCGTAAATCTCCCTTCAGGAAATGGGCGAATGTGTTGAAGGAATCTCTAAAAAAAAATTCACTGAAGCCGAACACTGCCTTTCACAACACTAGCTGGTAAACTGATGCCAAGGGGTTCCTAGAACACTTACCTAGGAGGGAAAGCCTGTACTACAAGGGGCTCGCCCTCGTAATTCCAAGTTTTTTGGGGTCCCCCCTCATAAAGTAACCCCCCTCAACAAAAAGAAAAAAATATTAAATATGAGGCATACTAGATATTTTGAAATGAGCTTAAGAAAAAACTGAAGTAAAACTTGAAACACTGCTCTGCTAAATAATTCAACTTTTTAAAAATTTCTTGTAAAAAATAACAACCAAAAAGATCCAAAGGAAAACATCTGCAAATCATTCATTCACTTATCACTTACCTATCAGCAATACTTGACGGTTTTTCACCAATGGGCACCAACATTCCACCCCAGAGAGATGCTGAGAAAACCTGTTCAAATACAAACAAACAGCTGTCTTCTTCCAGCGTTCCTCTCATACCAGTGAGCATCAGCAACTAGAAAGCTGGCCATATTGAAAGCCCGGGCATGCACAGCCCTGTGTCAGGGTGTGAGGGCTCCCAGCTTGTGCAGCTGAAGAACTACAGTTCCACAGTTCCAAGTGTTGTGTGGATACGATCAAAGCACTCAACTTCAAAGTCCAAATCCAGACATATGGAGGGCAAGCAGGGCACAGTTTCCAACCTGACACCACAAAGACAAGTCATGCTTGATGGGGAAGGGAGCCCAGAGCCTGGGCAAGTGAGTCTGCATCTGCTTGGGCCTCGTCATCGGGGCCTGAAGATGTGAAAGGATTAAGAGCACACAGCATTTCAGGCTGAAAGAAGGTGCAGGCTACATGGTTCCTACACACTGCAGACATAGTTCTGACCCACCCTGAGGGCCAGACCCTCTCTCTCGCAGGGTGGGAGGCAGCAGTTTACCCAAGCCCAGTGATCCTGTCTTTACGACACAAAATCTTCTCAACAGTGTCCTCAAGCACACTAAGGCTCTCCTGGGTTATCCACACCCCGTGCCTTTGTGGCAGCAGACTGAACAGGCTTCCACACACTCTGCCTTGCAAACTCCTACCTTCAAAGCTGCTCAGAGATTTCTTTCTTAGAAGCTTCAGTAGAAAGGCTCACAGATGAAGACTGTAATAGGAAGTGGGCCGAGCTGTCCAAACTGAATGCTCTACTCTGATAAATTGAACTATTTTTTCAACAACATTTAGGACACACCCACCCTGAGCCTGGCGTGCTGATTGATGCTGCTGAGTAAAGTGAGGGCCACTGAGCTGGGACACTCCCAGAGATAATCCCTGGCCAGTCTCAACCCTGCTCTAGATGGGTGTGAAGACGAGAACTGCAGAGCAGGCTCACCCTCGGTAGGTGGTTCCACGAGGGCTCTGAGCAGCTTGGGCAACACCCACTGTGCTCGCAGTGAGATGGTCCCAAGATTCCCTCAACAGAAGAGGGAGTGAGCGCTCCTGATACTACTGGAGCAACTTGGCCTCCCCATCATGGCCAGCATGAGAGGGCAAGCCAGACAGGGAGGCATGCTGGACCTGACTATCTCCGCAGAAACCACCAGGAGCAGCCCACATGCCCACACGCCACTGACCTCTGTGACCACAGAACCCAGAGCTCTCACGTAGCCTCCCAGTCAGGGCTTTGCTCCTCCCTCCAGTTCCTGATGCCTCGATCCTCTCACACCAGCAGGACAGAGAAGCCTACTGCCTCTTGAACTTGAACTTGCCACTCCTCCTTCCTCTCCCACCCCTACTCCCCCCTCCTTGGCCAGCTAAAATTCCTCCTGCTCCTATTCTGCCCCCTCACTGTCTACCCTCAGCTTCTGACTTCTATTGGCTGTCCCGCTCAGCCTTGCAACTGCATCTCCTATTCACGCTCGGGAGGCCCATGTCCCATGCTTCCAATGCCATCTTGAGGCTGAGATAGTGCCCATCTGAAATTCAGTCTGACCAACCCTCACATCCAGACTCACACGTATAACAACATGTCCAAGTCAGTGCCCGACTGTCTCACCCAGCTCCTCCTCAGGGCCCACCTCCATGAATGGCAGCTGCCACACCAGAGACACCTGCTCCACATCTTAGCCCTCCTCCCCCACACCACACTCAGCATTGCCCATCTGGCCCTGGCCTTGCTGTCCGCTAGAGGCCTGCAGCACCTGCCTGCTTTCCTACTCTTCCCCTGGCCCCAGAAGCTCCTGTCCTCATGGCAGATGGCGCTGTCTTCTGGGTCAGGTATCATCCTATCAGGTGTCTGTGCAGAAGGCCCCGGGGTCTTGCCCGCTTGTCCAGCATGGAAGTGAGAGCCCTAGCCTCCAAGGCCCTCCCCCATACAGTTCCACCCCTGCCCCCACTGCAGCTCTCCTCCCCTTCTGACCCCTTCCCTGCTGGGAAGCAGTAGCCTCCGGCTGGTCCTGGGGCACGCTGGTGCTCCTGACCCAGTTGTCCTAAAGCTCCCTCCCTCACTGTGTTTTGGGCTGTGCTCAGATGCTGCCTTATCAGATGCCTTCCCTGGCCATCCTAAGTACAACAGCGCCCCCACTTGGTCACTCTCTACTCCTTTATTTTGTGCTATTTTTCTTCATAACACCACCATCTCCTTAATTATATATAACATATTGGCTTGTAGGTTTTCCTTCTCTAGCAAGTAAGTCCCTTGAGAGCAGGAATATGATTTTTTTCTTTGTACGCTGCTCAGGCTGGTCTCAAACTCCTGGCCTTAAGAGATCCTCTTGCCTCAGCCTAGGAATTATGTTTTACTCAATGATATATTCTTAGTGCCCAGACAGTGCCTGGCAGCTGACATACATGTATTGGATGAACAGGTGGGCAGGTGAACGAATGGGTGCTCCCATAAGATAGACACAGGAGCTACAAGCACAGTGGAGGAGCCCCCACCCATGTCTGGGAGTTTAGAGAAGGCCTGCAGGATACACGCCTGGGCCGAAGTCTTCAAGCGGGGAGTGGGTGGCCAAATGACAGCTGAACAAAGGGAGTGACAGGCAGTGACAGAGTGAGGCCAGAAGAAGCACCAGTGCCTGGGTAAGAGTGGCCTAGGCCTCACAAGAAGCACTCCCCCAGAGCCAAGGCATAGAGGAGGGGATTGTCATGAAGAAGAAAGGGCTGCACACACCTAGAAAGCACAAATGTCTTACGCAGGAAATCGATACAGTAGGGCCTGAGTTTCAGGAAAAGGGGAAGCAGAGGGTAGGGAGGAGAAGAGATGACTTGGAACATAACCCCAGCACCGTGAGGAAGGGCAGTGCTGAGGGGAGGAGGGGCAGGGCCCCGTGGCTGAGGGGGAGGACTGAGAGCAGTCAGAGGAAGTTCAAGGGCAGCTGGGCGAACGCTGTGCAAGTCAGGAAGATTTTGGGAGGAAGGTGATCAGATCTGTTTTAGACACGTTAATTTGAGGCATCTGCAAGGCAGGGAGCTGCCACATCCAGGAGGAGCACTAGAGTCTGGGCCAGGGAGAGAGAGCAGGTGAGCCAGAGTCACAGCACAGATGGTAGCTGCAGCCATAGAGAGAGTAGCAGAGTGGGGAGAGCATGACAAGAATCGACGCACAAGAGGTGGAGGGCCCTGGGAAGGGGAAAGTGAAGAGTGGAAGCACACAACTACGACGGCCAAGGAAACCAAGGAAGGGAAAATGAGACGAACCAGAGAGCAGATGACAGCAGCAAGTGCCATGGAGAACCAGCCTGGGCAGCCCCTGAGATGGCAGGGGCAGGGGAGGCAGGTGCCAAGTCTAAATCACAATGAGTCCAGTAACGAACAGGAGCAGCAAGAGATTATGTCAAGATAAACTGTCTAGAAACAGCTGCGGGTACCATTTCACTAAAGTCCATTCCCTACTCCCAAGCTTTAAGGTGGATAAGGGCCCAGGCAGCAGCAGCAGCGGGGCAGAGGAGCCCCAGCCACCCTGGTGCTGAGAAGACTTGAGAAATACACCAGATGTCCTCCCGACCTGGGCTCCCCTGGCTAGATCAGAATCCAGTGAATCAGGAGAAACTAACCAAACTGGACTAAAGATTTTAAAAATCCAGAAAGTACCCAGAGCCCCACAGACCCAGTAAAACAAATGAAGACTCAAAACCTCCAGGAAGCAACGTTTCAAGGCAAAGCACACACCCCTTACCCTCTAGCCACCCCAATCCGAGGCCCTGAGATGAGGGAAGGGGCTCTTTCATGATCCTGTGTATAACAATTAAGAAATGAGTTTAATTAAAAAAATAATGATTGCTCCTGCCGAGAGCATCTCCAATTCTGGCTAATTTGAAAGATCAAGCACTTCACTTGAAAGCATTACTTTGCGAGCTTCCCCTTTGTGCTTCTGATATTCAGGAACTAAGATTTTTGGACAAGATCCCAAAAATGAAGGTAATAGTGCAGATGACATGTTTTGGCCAGATACTCACTGAATCGAGTATGAGTGGCTTATTCAACTGAAGTTCAAAATCCTCTTTGATGAAGCTCACATCCCCTCCAGTGTAGCCGGCCAGCTCCTATGGGAGAAACCTCAGGTCAAAGGGAGCACACGGACTTTTCACAGGTCTTGCTAAACAATGTTTCTGCAGTCATGACTGAGCTTTGCTGTTTTGCATTTTTTCAAAGGTGGCAAAACACTGTCTCCTAGAAACTCCATCCTGACTGTCCAGATAGCATCAGGGCAGTTGCTGGAGAGGGAGACCTCAAGGTTCTTCACGCCCTCACTATCTTCCGCTGCCTCCACCAAGGTCAGTGTTTCCTTGCACCTGCCCCATTGTTATCTTACAACAGAGGACTATCTCCGTACCTCTGCCTCCAACCAGAGAGAGAAAGTGAAGGACAGACGAACAGCCTGCTTCCAACACCATCTGAGGAGGACGCTTCTTCTAGGTGGTTGAAGACTGCTCTTTCATGGGCAGCAGGCAAACAGTGCCCGCGTCCCCTACTGCTATCACCTTCCTGTTCCTGGGGGTGTGTGCTACAATCCCTGACTTCAGGTGCTCTTTCATAGGGAACCCAGGACATCGCTGGCACCAAATCCCAACACTCCTCCTGGCTTATCATATGCCCCCACTGGAGATGCCACAGCCCTATCCCCACCTGGGGTTCTGTGAAAGGAGACAAGACGAAACTGCAGGGAGCAAGAAGCAACTCTGAGGCTAGGAGTCCTGACAGTGGGGCTGATGATCCTGGCAAGCAACTCCAGAAGCATTTTACAACAAGAAAGTTCACTATTACATGTGTGAACACTCTGTGTGACTCCCCACCCCCAGGGACGGCTCCCCTCACCCTGTAGAGGTTATAAGGGAAAGAACACTACCTGGTTAACTTTCAGCAAAGCACCTCTTCTTGGCAAAATGGAAGAATTCCGAGAATCAATGACCATGGCATGCTGAAAGAAATTTGAATGGGGGTACTTCAAACAGTTCTATAAAATCACAGTAAACACTTACTGAGCACTGAATAGATTTGAGGTCTGTGCAAAGCACGTTACAACTACTAAATCATGTCATCTTTATAAAAATCCTTGAAGGAAGGTGGTATGATTTCCCTATCTTATATACAAGGACACAGAGACCGAGAACAAGACTTTAAAGAAATCCTGCTCATTACAACCTGTCACTGGGTTCATTCTCTAAAGAAGCTCAGTACCCTGGCCTAAGTCAACTCAGTCAGCTTTCTAGTTATTTTTGAAAGCAAAAATATCACAGACAGCTCTTAAACACACCTTTCTCCATTACCACTGATACTGCTTGGAAAAGACAACTTGAGGCAGAACAAAACAAGCCCAGAGACAGCTAGAAGCCACTGTCTTAACTGCCCAATCTTGGGGACACTTTTTAGTCAACCCCCCATGTTGGCAAAGATTATGAGCACCAGGCAAAGAGCGCCCAGTGTATAGCACGGTCCATCAACAAAGTCATTTACTCAAATAAGAAAGTCATTACCGAAAGAGATGACTTGAGTGAATGTCCACTTTCTTTTCGAACAGCAAACGATGCTGTCCTGGACAGGCAGCCCAGTTCTCGCCACACGCCCTCCCATTTGACAGTGTGGCTGGTCTTCCATATGGGAAACTGCAAACACACACAGAAATGAGACACCGTTCTGTACCACACATGCTTGCGGAAGTGGTTGCAAATCACTGTTTGGAATCAGGGATCACTAATTAATTGGCTAAATACCTAAATATTTGTTAAATGATGGGAGGGGGAAAGAAGGGGAAAGAGAACAGAGGGAGGAAGGACCAAGGAAGCAGGGAGAAAGTTGTGAATTCAAAGGAAATACTGCTCTAAGCAGCAGGACTGTATTCCACGTGAGCAGACAGGGCCACTAATCTGAAAGCTGCAGCAACTCTGAAACCAACAGGTGCTGTCTCTTCCCCAGCTCTTTGTAAAGGATAAGGCACCTAAGACATGTGATACACACCCTACCCAGTCTGCCCAAACCCTTGTCTGAAGCCAAGTACCCAGCTGACTCGCCTAACCTGCTGAGAACAAGGAGCCAGAGCTCAACAAGAGTTAGGAGTATCCTTTTTTTTTTTTTTGAGTCGGAGTCTCACTGTGTTGCCCAGGCTGGAGTGCAGTGGCACGCTCATGGCCACCACAGCCTTGACCTGCTGGGCTCAGGCAATCCTTCTGCCTCAGCCTTCGAAGTAGCTGGAACTACAGGCATGCGCCACCATGCCTGACTCCTGTAGTTGGAGGCCAAACCAAGTGAGCTCTGAGTCTAAGCAAGTGGGACCTGTCCCGCAGGCTGTCACACTCGTCTTAGATTCCCATCTCAGAGAAATGCCTGTGTTCTTTCTGAGCAGTGAATGACGTTGTTTGGCAGCTTTGGGAAGTACGACGGTGATTTAACTCACAAGGAAGCCAAGTCACCCATACTCCTCAGAGGATGTTCCACACTGGACACTCTCTGTAGCCCTCAGGCCTGCAAGGGAACTCAAGGCCATAGGGTGGGGTGAGGCACCATCAGAGTCATGGAACACCCCATGTGGCTTTCAGAGCAAGAACCTGGGGGCATCTACCTCAGCATAACGACTTATGGAGCACCCAAAAGGCATCCTGCCAGGCACTGGGGAAGCAAGAGACTGCACGGAGGAAGAGCCTTGCCTGCCTGTCATTTGTGCACTTCAGGCCACCTGAGATTCAGGTCCTTTCCCAAACGCCTGTGGAAGGTACAGAGCTACCTAAGTCATTTCTTTGTTCCTTATAAGGTAGCTCTTAGTAAAAAAGACACAGCCGGGCATGGTGGCTCACATCTGTAATCCCAGTATTTTGGAAGGTCAAGGCAGGAGGATTGCTTAAGTTCAGGAGTTTAAGACCAGCCTGGCCAACACAGTGAGACTTTGTTTCTACAAAAAAATCAAAAAATTAGCCAGGCATGGTGGCACACGTATAGTTCCAGCTACTCGAGAGGCTGAGGAAGGATCGCCTGAGACTGGGAGGTCGAGGCTGTGGTGAGCTGTGATTGTGCCACTGCATTCCAGTCTGGGAGACAGAGTGAAACCCTGACTCAAAAAAGAAGCAAAAAGGATATTAATATTCAGGGGAGACAACAGCAGGTATAGACAGGTGAGTCAGACAGCAGCATATGATCAGGGCAGTGAGCCCTTCCTTAAAGTGGGACCTGAGGACTCCACAGTGAGAATGATCCAGTCCTCTCCTCTCGAAGCTCAGCTCACTCAGCTTCAGGGCTGCTGGCTACAAGGCCTCCACCCTCCATTTCCCTCCTCCCCTCCACTTGCATCTACTCCACAAAGTCTATACTTTGGTGTCTCATCTCTGCTATCCCTTGAGGAGAACTGAGGTGTTTCCACTCTCCTAAGAGTCTGTTCTTTAAAAGGCTTAGAAAAGAGATAAAGGGGAACACCAGGGAAAAGCTCCCAGGGGCCTAACCACTGCTGGCACCTGGAGACCTGCCGGAGGATGGCGGGCTGGAGAGGGCAGAATGTGCCCTAGGCGTCCCCGCCATGTTCCCACCCGAGGGCATCCGAGGACTGTATCAGAGCAGAAAGGCATCTAGGGCTGTTGCTTCTAGACAAGGAAAGGCTATCACCCGGAGGAAAGGAAACGGAAGTGCAAGCATGCCCAGATGCTCATGCTCACATCCTGAGCCTGAAGTCCACCTGGTCCACCTGAGTGTGCTCAGAGTTTTCACGACCTTGGTGTGTAAAGATCACGGGCTGCTGATGCACCTCAAGTGCCTGCAACGTGCCGTGAGCTTTACCTACTCTTCTCATTTAATCCTTCCAACAGCCCTATGAGACTGCATTTCCTTCATTTTAGAGATGAGTGTTTGCCCAAAGTCACACGACCTTTAGAGGCCTAGAGGGAGTCAAGGCAGGTGGTCTGTCTCCAGGGCTTCAGTAGGGCTTCTTGGAAGGGGGCGTGGCCCATTCCCAGAGATTCAGATTCAGCAGCTCAAGGTGGGCCCAAGAATATGCATTTCTAATGTACTCATAAGTGAGGCTGATGCTGCTGGTCTGAAGTCTACACATGGGGACTACTCATATGCAATACTGCATCTCATGGCCTCCCTCATTAACTAAAGCCTAGAACAAGAGGGGGAAGCAAGGAATAGTGGACAAAAGAATGGAAAGAGAGCAGATCATCACAAAGCTCAGAAAAGGTCAAATAATATTAATTCCATCTGTGGCATTTAATCCTACCCTTCTAGACATAAAATTAGGTGTGACCAATTACTAAACCTTCCAGTGAACTGAAGCGACTCTGCTGGCTATCAGAAACTGTTGATCTTAACACACATGGGGAAGGACAAGCAGATGTTGCCACAGGTAGTGAGGATCAGTGTAAGGAGCTGCCAATGTGGATCCCAGCCATTCTGGCCTTCGGCAACCTGCACTCAACTACAGAAGAGGTGCCCAGACGGGAGGCAGCTGGTGAGGAGGGCAGAGGGCTTGTGTTCTCCCTGCCTCCCTCTTGCTGCTTCTGGGAATTAAGAACAAAAGCACTTTATTTTCACCCAAGCCCACAAAGGGAATGATTAAAATGCAGCTTACACTGTACTCGGCTGATACTCCTCTGTCCGTCTCCCGAAGAGAGCTCCAAGGGAACTGTCCAGTAACTTTATATAAGTTTACAGAGAAACTAGGAGACAATGGGATAGAGCTTTAAAAAGCTGAAACAGTGATTAGAACGTGTACACATTTACATCAAAAGATTTAAAACTACGCCCGCGGTCTCCAAGAGGAACTCTACAACATGTTGTCATACTGCAGAAGCGGCAGTTGATTCTGTAAAGTTTCTTTTCACAAACAAGCCACCTATTTAAACTTTTAAATCAGGCCAGTGTACTCAATGATCTGTTTGGCTTCCTACTTTCTTTCGAAGTTTCCAGGCCGTGGTTTGAAGAAGGAAAGGCCATATGAAGTTTCTTTTGTTCCATAGGAAAACTGAAAAGTCACCTTTTCTGCACGACCTAGGAGATTAGGAAGTTTGAGGCCAAGTACCTAGGAGGAAAAAAAGAAGCAGTGGTTGAAATTGAAGGAACAAGAACTTTGGATAGAGACGATGCTGGTTAAGGGACTTTTGTAAAAACAGAACAAAAATGTAGACCATGGATCTGACCTTTCATTTGTAATTGCCTTTTTTCCCCCTTTTTTAATTTTTAAACAAAGTTTATTAGAGAAAAGAAGGGAGAAAAGCAAGGGAGACATGCTAGAGTAGGCATAGGTGAACGAAACTGCCTGTAATTGCTTTTATTCATTAAAACATGGCTTTGCTGAGTGTATATATCCTATGGGCAAACCTGAAAAATGCAAAGGACAAGCTAACCTTAAACTTTGAAGTTCAAGCTCTAAAATCTACAGATTTGGAATATAAAGGAATTCAAACAAGAGAATATTAATATAAACATTCCCCAAATCATTACAAATTACCAATGTTAATATTGCTATCAAACAATTCAAAACACATTATAATCAATTCTAGGGAGATTAAAGAAAAACCACAAATAACATTTTAAGGTACATAAAACAACAGAGCTCTGAAACTATTATCAGCTTTTACAGTGTAGCCATAGTTTAAAGCTCCCAATTCTAAATTCCAATATAAGGGGAAAAAAGCCTCTACCATACCATACTGCCTTCATTGTTTCCAACCATGGTGTTATAACTGCCTGTTAATCTCCTTAATTCAGTTACTTCAAAGGTAACATCTAACCCATTTGGAAGTGCATCATCACCTAAGTAAATAAAAAAAAAAAAGTAGCAAGCAATAAGACAGCTAGAATGTCATTGTATTTTGGGCTCCCTTGCTAAACAAGACAGAAAACAGTCTGAAGGTTCATTCTATTTTACAATTTCCTTTGAAGATACTATCTATTTTAATGTTTGAGAATACTCCCACACAAAATCAAAATACTGCACATCTCTACACAAAAAATGTGCTTCAGTGTTTCAGGTAGGATGTATCAAAACACAGGGTTGGATATGGTGGCTCATGCCTGTCCAGATAGATCAGGTGCCCCATGATCTGATCTTCTGACTACTTTTCTGCCTTACTTTGATCACTCTTGGTCCTCAAAATCTGCATTCTTGTGGTCCACCACCCAACCATCCTGCATCCCTCCCTCACTGCCAGCCCTTCTCTCCACACTAACTCAAGCACCTTTTACTAATAGGTCTCAGCTTACAGTCACCCTTTCCAGGACACCTGCTGGTCTCCTCCCACCCTGGCCAGATGAAGCTGAGTTTCCTCCTTAAGCCCATATGGTACAACATGTCAACTGTACTGTCAACACATACTGGTCTGTCCTCCAACCCTGCCCCACCTGACCAGAGCTCCTTCAGAAGAAGACTGCTTGGTTTGCTGCTGTATCTGTATCCTGGTGCCTGAACAGGGCCTGACTTATAGCAGGTACTCATTAGTAAAAGAATAAATGTTGACTAAGTTGAGACTTGCCTGGTATCACACAGCAACAAGAAAATGAGCAAAAACTAAAACGGGAATTGGATTCCCGTCTCTTTTTAAAGCACACATGAAGATGGGGTCTGCCAGAGCCCATCTGCACAGCCGCTGGCCTGGGATACGGTGAATGCAGCCTGGCGCCCTCCTTCAGAATCATTCTCAGAGCCTCACTGTAGTCCAGTATAGTCCACTATCTGCAAAGTTCACCATTCCTCCTTCCATCTGATATAAAAATCCATTCCTAAGCCAGGCATGGTGGCATACACCTGTCCTGGCCACTCAGGAAGATGAAGTGGGAGGACTGCTTAAGCTCGGGAGTTCGAGACCAGCCTGGCAAATTAGCAAGACTTTGTCCTCTTCCTTCCCAAAAAAACCCAGTCCCTTCCCTGAGACTGCTAACTACCAAGCCTATTTGATAAACCTTCAGGCACTACCTATATCTGGCCACATAGCCTTTCTGTGATCCTGGAGGATGGATGGAAAGGGAATTATAAAGATACTACCGCACAATATGTACCTTGACATGTATCGATCAAAACATCCACTTGTCTAAAAATTCCCAGACGAAGCAATTTTTCACGGGCTTCGTGAGATTTCCGCATTACCTATAAGAGAGAAAAAAAACAAACCAGAGAAAGCATCCTTCTAAGATACAGAAACACGACGAAAATGACAGCTACATGACTAGGCAGTTTACTACTTGACGCCACTAAGTCACAATCACTGAAAAGTGAGTACCGCCACGACCAGTGCCTGAAAGAATGGAAAAAGCACCACGGGGGTAACAAAAATCCATATTCAAAGTAAAAAAACACACCGAGGATGTAAAGAGTGTGCATAACATAATCTCTTTTGCATAAACATAAAATGTAATTAAGGTACACACATACCCCTCACTGCCTAGCATGTTTTTCTGGAAGGTATCACAAGCCACTGTGAGTAGTCATTATGTTTGGTAAACAGAGACATGCGTGTGAGCACGCAGTTTTTAAAAAAAAATTTTTTTTCACGTTTCCCTATGAGAAAGAAGTGCATGCCTTTTTGTGTTGTTTTCATTTTCTAACCATTTCTAACCACTTTTCAACTTTCTTTCCTCTCTTCATTGTCAACAGCTGCCACTTTTGATGCCAGGAGTCCATTTTTGTTAGAAGGACAGCAGAAAAAGGGCAAGGCAGGCAAGACACTCAGGAAGCAAAGTAAGAAAGAACTTTGTGCGATGAGAAAAGTTTAGGCTCCATCCTGCAGATAAAGGGAGTCACTGTAGAATTTCCAGCAGGAAAGAGGCAGTATCAAAATTCCTTGTGAGAAGAGAACTGGCCACATGGATGAATACAACGTTCTGTTCAGACGGCCGTACACATGAAAGAAGCAGGAAGGGCTCCAGTAGCAGCCCCAGGAGCTAGGGTGGAGGCAGCTCAGTGCGGTAGAGGGAGGATGCACCCTGGACACGTTTCCCAGGCAGGAGCCAGAGGACATGGCCACTGGTTAGGTGGAGCACATGAGAAGAAGAGGCTACAGAAACTTGTGGCTCTGGACTTAGTACCTGGCTAGAGGTTGGCGCCATTAGAGAAGTCAGGGATAGAGATGGAAGGACAGGCAGGGCAGAAGGCAGAAAAGATGAGGACTTCAGATTTTAGCCACAAGAAGTTGGAGTTGTCTGTGGCAATTCCATGAAGAAATGTTTAGTAGGCAGCTGCATATTCAGGGCTAAAGTTCAACACTGAAGTGGCTGGAATCAGAGCACAGGAGCCCTTAACATTTAGGCTGTAATTGAAATCAGGGGTGTGGGAGATCACCAAGAAGGCTGATCTTGTGGAAAAGCAACAAGAAGCTGACAATGGAGCCTTAGCATGACTGTGAAGAGATAGAAAGCAATCCAGGAGAACAACTGAAATACAGGTAAGAGAAAACCTCAGAGAAGAGGAAGAATAGAAACACATTCAAAAGGCAAATAACCAAGCAGGAAAAACACACTCAACAAAACCTTCAAAGTGATCATTTCTTTAATATGCAAAGAGTTCCTGCAAATTAACAAAAGTCTAAAAACCCAATGGAAAACAGAAGACACTAACAAATTAATTCACAAAAGAGAAATTAGAATGACCAGCAAACAGAAAAAAAAGCATCATTAATAAATAAATGCAAATTAAAACAATGAGATAGTATTTTTCACCTAACAGAATGGCAAAATTTTAAATGGTGTAGTAACATTCAATTTTGAGAAACAGGCTATCTCATACACTGCTGCAAGAGTGAGAATTGGTGTGATCGCTTTTTAGAACAATATGGCAGTATCAGTGAAAATGATAAGGTACACACCCTCTAATCTAGTAATCTCACTTCTAGGAATTTATTCTACAGACATACTGCCATATGTACACTAAGATGTTTATGCAGCATTGTTTGTAAGAATAAGACACTCAATTAATTTAAATGTCCATCAATGGAAAACCCTACACTAAGTGTGTACAATGAGGTACCATGCAGACAACAGATTGGTATGTGCTGATGTGAAAAGATCTCCATAACTGACGATGTTAAAAAAGAAATGTGAATGAGACTACTGTTTAAAGAACACATATGGCCAGGCTCAGTGGCTCAGCCTGTAATCCCAGCACTTTGGGAGGCTGAGGCAAGTGGATTGCCTGAGCCCGTGGGTTCGAGATCAGCCCAGGCAACTTGGTGAGACCTCGTCTCTACAATAAATAAAAAATTAGCTGGGTGTGGTAGCACACACCTGTAGTTCCAGATACTTGGAAGGCTGAGGCGGAAGGATTGCAGGAGCCCAGCAGGTCGACGCCGGAGCGGCCGTGAATGCGCTACTGCACTACAGCCTGGGCAACAGAGTGAGACTCTAACTCAAAAATAAGAAGAAAATAAATAAAGAGCACATATGTTTACACATGTGTACAACACACATGTACAACATAACTGGGCGGATGCAGAAAAAACTGTTAGCCATGTTACCTCTGGAGAGTGGACTGGGATCGGCCAAGGTAGGGAAACGTGTACACTTCATTTCAGTAACCTTTGTACCATTTGATATTATATATATATATATATATATATATATATATATGTTTATATATTTTTAAAAATTGTGCTTATGTATCACTTTAATCTTTTTTTTAAAGTGGGAATGGTCCACAGTACCAAGCACTGCTGTAGGTTCAAGTAAAATAAGGACTGAAAGGAGCCAGCTGGACCTGGCCACAAGGAAGCTGCTCTTGGACCTCACCTAGATATGTTCCATGTGGTCCCAAGGGTAGGACAGAAGGAATCCCCAGGAAGAGGAGAAAGAAGTACAGTCTGGGAAGGAAAGTGCTCCACAAACAGAGTAAAGCCCTTGAGATGAGAGAGTATACACCCCACACTCATTCGCGTGTGGTTGCAGAGGGTCCTGGAGGAGAGGACACACTACAGCACTCAGCATGGTACCTGGGAAGGGCTGAGCACTGATCCCATCGGCTCCTGTGATGATGCTAGAAGAGCGACAAAGAGCAGAGGCTGGACCAGCCTTGGACAAGAGAACAGACATTTCTTTCTCTAGGATAAGAGAGATAAGAGGTACAAACCACTTAAGTTTGTAGGAGGCACCCCGGGAACTGAGGGGATTCAGCAGTGGGGGGGGTTGCCAATGTTCCCTCTCAGGTAGGAGGCAGGTCTCCGGTGGAGAGGCTAGGGACAGTGTGCTCTGTGCTTTGAGAGGAAGAGATTTATAAATAAGTTCTTCAAAAGAGCCTGGAAAAGAACATCAAGTAGAGATGACACTTACCTCAATGAGGTTTTTAGCTTTAAAAACATCTCCAATTTCACAAATGATGATATCATCTTTAGTTCTTCCAAGCCCATCGAAATGAACATGTTGAACAACCACCTAAATGTAAAATAGGGACACTGATTATTACATGTCACAAGGCAAGAGATTAGATGTCAAAACTAAAGGCAATGTCTGAGGTTAATTTCAAGATGTTTTTCAAGTTTAATAACTTACACTTTTTTTTTTTCTTTTGAGTTGGAGTCTCACTCGGTCACCCAGACTGAAGTGCAATGGCCGCTCTCGGCCACCACAGCCTTGACCTGCTGGGCTCCGGCGATCCTTCCGCCTCAGCCTTCCGAGTAGCCGGAATTACAGGCATGCGCTACCACGCCCAGCTAATTTTGTGATTTATTGTAGAGCTGAGGTCTCGCCTGCCCAGGCGGGTCTCGAACCCGCGGGCTCAGGCAATCCACTCACCTCAGCCTCCCAAGGCGCGGGATTACAGGCTGAGCCACCGAGTCCGGCTTACACTTCTTACTTCTGGACTTTATTATTTTTCATACCTTTTAAAAAAAACTAGTCAGTTGGACTTCCCCTTTGCTAGGTCTGTAGCTCCTGTGAATGAGATCTCTCCAGCCACATAACCCAGGACCACGCTAGCCCTAAACCAAGGTAGATCACAGATGTGCCCCCTAATCCTTCTCAACATACTCCCTGAGCACTGGCCTATGCAGAAACACAGGCCATGACCCCTGACTTAGTAACTGTGCACATCTTGCTAAAGACCTTGCAGGTACTTTGATCAATACAGCACAACAAATGCTGACTCAAAGAGCCCCTCCCCTCTCTGCTCAGTCTCCTGACTAGAAAATAAACTCTGTAAGACATGGAGGGCAACCTCCTTGGGTCCCCTCTCACTGTGGGAGTTTTTTCTGTCCTCTTAATAAATCCTGTTTTCTAAAGAGAGAGAGAGAGAGAGAGAGAAAGGTGTTTTTAAATTTCAAAGGCAAAAAAGTTTAGGAAGTTTCATTTGAGACCCACAGTCTCTTTTCTGGGAGCAAGGAACAGATGTATAAATTTAAGTATAATTTGAGTTTGTCCTTGAAATATTTTTGGTTTTTAAATGACATACATTTTTTTTTAAGTGTTTGCCTAAATCTCTCACATAAAAAATCGCAAAGAAAAACTACTTCTCTAAAAATAGAAACTATTTTTCTAAAAGTCACCAGTCTTTTAGTTGGAGATGGTTACAAACTCTTCTTTGATAAAAGCACTGAGACAGGTTAATTAATTTACATCTACCTAGTGGTTTACGAAGGTGAATGTTTCCAGTAATATTTGTATCAAGACCATCAACAGAAAACTCACATCTTTGTTTTCGAGAATTTCCTGTTTAGCTTCAGGTTCAACTTCAACAAATTCAGCTTCTTCTCCTAATCCTCCAAAATCAGGTCCAGTTGATGGAAGAGGCTCTAAACTCTGAAATGGAGGGAGGACCCACAGATAAATGACTTTGTAACATACGTATATACATTTTAAAAACCTTTGAGGTTTTTTTTTTTTAGATGGTGCCTCAGAAAATTCCGTTGTTCCCTCTGGTGAGTGGAGGCAGGGGACAGGAGGGGGAATAGGGTGTACAAAGGCAGGTGTAAGCTGCTATCAATGTGCAAGTTCTTGGGTTGGTTGTTAACTCATTAGTGTTCACTAAATAAAGCAGATAAAAAAATAACTAAAAGGTCATGCACAAACCCATGATGATGGTGTCATGAACCACAGATGATGACTGACTTAATTCTGTACACCTGAGGCCCATGTGAAGGAAAAACACCATTCAAAAACAAGAAGCCACAAAGGTATTTATCAGGGAAAAGAAAAAATTTTTTTTCCTGTTGTTATAGAACGTATCCTAATTTTTAGAATCAAAACTGTATACATTCTAGGATAGCTACACTGATAAGCCAAATCATTAAGAAAATATTTTGTGTAGGCCCTAATAGACTTTTTTCATTTCACAAAGCTTATTTACATAAAAGAGAACTGCATATGCTTATAAAATGGGTTAGAAAGTGGTAACTTTCTACAGGCTGAATGGATACCATCCCAAAACACTAAAGTATCTTCCGCATCTTAAGCATTCCATAGGCTATGCTTGATTTAGTATTTCCGGGAAGACATAATATACATTTAGTAGGACAGATGGTCTCCAACTTAGGATAGTTTAACTTAAAATTTTTTGACGTTATAATGGTGCGAAAGCATATGCATTCAGGAGAAAGCATACTTCAAGTACACATACAAACATTCTGCTTTTCAATCACAGTACAATATTCAATAAATTACCTGAGATTTTCAACAGTTCATTCCAAAACAGGCTTGTTTTAGATGAATTTTCCCAACTGTAGGCTAATGCATGTGTTCTGAACACGTTCACAACAGGCTAAGCCATGATGCTCAGTAGGTTAGGTGTATTAAGCACATTTTCGCCTTGTAATATTTTCAACTTTTGATGGGTTTATTAGGGCACGGTTGAGCAACATTCACATCCACAATACCATAAGCATATATACGTATTTACGCATTATGTTATATATGCTTACGACTATAACTTATTGTATAATATTTATTTACTTATTTTTTTCCTGAGTTTGCCTGATCATAAGTCACTGAGATAAACTTGCTTAATCACAGGGACTCCCAGCCACCCCTTGGAGACGAACTCAAGAAGGCCTAGAGCAGCAGCAGATGAATGCCACAAAACAGCCAAGTTTGAGGAAATCTATGTTAACTCCTTGCTCTCCTAATCCTCTACAATTAGGCACTTTTTAAGTCTGTACAAGTGTTTGGCATCTGCATATGTGAAGCAATGAGGATTCTGGGGCCACTATCACCTTTTCCCGAGTATATAAACAGCCTTCTGTCAGTATCCGTTCTCTGGGAAGATAACTGGCCAGACAGTATCACGTTCCCTTTCCTATCCCCGCCCTAAAAGGCTCTGACGGTCCTCAAATACACATATGGGGATAGAATTCAACTACATTCCTTAGCAGGGCCCACTTCTGCTACTGCAGTTTCTATCCCCACCACCCATCCCACCCTCACATTCAGGCTTTCACACACCTTGTTCCCTATTCCAGAACAGCTTTCCCCTACGTAGCTTAAAAAGTCAGCCTAAATGTTATCTCCTCTGTGAGTCATTCCTGGCTACTTCAGGCAAAAGCAGTCTCTCCCTCAAAGGGACACCTCGATGTGAGAAGTGTATGACCTTCACAGGTACTCCTTCTGTTTCTTATTTTTGTCTGCCCTGGCACATCAGAAGTCCTCAATGAACATTTGTGGGAAAAGGAATGAGTTTTCTTTTCTGTTCTTCATTTAATAAATATGGACTGAATGCCTACTGTGGCTGGGCACTGGGCTCACAGCAGTTAGCAAGATCAAGCAGTTGTGGTTGAGGATGAATTTCATATAAGTTAAAAATAATTTTTAAAAAAGAAGATATTGCTCGGAAAAAATATATAACTTCATATCATACCTTTTCATTTTTGTTGCACAATATCTTAAAAATTGAATCATTATTATAGTTCTCAAAAGCATAAACAAATTAAGAATATGTGCACATATTCATTATTCTTAATCCAAATGCTTAGCAAATATACTTTGTCTGGGCACAAAGTTTATATTGTATTATACTTTAAAAATTCCACTACAGTTCCTAAAATCTCAAAACAGGAAGCCTGCCAGACCTATCTATATTCTTTAATCTGGAGTGTAGACTTATATCCCCATTGTTCCTACAGATAGGATTTCTGATTTTAGAAACATAAGGCTTTTTGCTTAAGAATTGCTTAAGATGCTTTTTAGATTCCTGAATTCCAGTAACACAGCTGACACTAACCAGGCTGGACTCCCACAGAGGAACAGCATGAGAACAATTTCTTCCTCCCCCTGTCCAATAACTTCACCCTGCACTCTCTGCCTAATCAACCATTTTCAATCTACACACTTTGACCCACTTTCAGACCTTGAAAAACTCTAGACTCAGACTAACTCCTTGGGGAGGTGGATGTAAGCTTTTCTCCCATCTCCTCGTTCGGCAGCCCTACGATTAAACGTCTTTCTCTGCTGCAACCTGATGTCTTGGTGTATTGCCTTCTCATGCACATTGGGCAACAGACCTATGAGGGTTCCACAAAGAGCATGTCAGAAGAGCAATGGTATTTGATCTGAAAGATATACCAAGGAGAGCTAAGTCCAATTATGGATGACAGGCTGAGATCTGTGCTAAAATCTTTTGAATGAGAATGGGGAACGATTGTAAACTTCTGAGTGGAGCAAGTGAAACGATCCACATTGTAGTAGAAAAGTACTGTTTGGTCTGGGACTCAGGAAGTCTGAGTGTTAGGACATTCTGAGCCTGTAAACTATGTAACTTTGGTAGCCAAACAAAGTAATTCATTCTCTGTCCCTCGGTTAAAACCAGGATGAAGGAGACCGGTTTGGCAGCAGTAAGCAGGCGGCAAACACCCAAGTAGGTACTTCACAGGCATTAAGTCTTTGAATTCTCGCAACAACCTGGTGAAGTCGGACCATTACTACCTCCACTTTCAAAGGAGGAATTATGGCACGGAGAGGTATCCGTCTTTGCACGGTAAACAGGAGAAAAGAGAACTCCTAGCTAAACAGGTCTGGGTTAGAAGGCGTCAAAGGATTCTCGTTGCTCCCGGTGTCCATAATGACTACAGCAGCGGCTGAGCAGGCAGAGGCTGGAGAAGGTGACCGGTAAGAACAGAAAACTTCAGAATCGTGGAAAAAGAGAATATATTCACTATGGTTCAGGACATCATGCAAAGTTCGCTACTCCCCTCTGGGTCACTGACTCGCTGAGTGACCTTGAGCGCGTCTCGTCCCTCGTCTGAGCATCAAGTGGCTGCCAGGCGGTCAACGAGACTCGCTGGCCCGAGGCGACATCTTTGCGGCCTCCTCAGCCCGGCCCCGACGCCCTCTCTCCACAGAAACCCTCGGCGCAGCCAGAAGAGCGTCTCCCCGCGGCGCCCGGCCCGCCCAGAGGTCACGCAGCCCACGGGTCGCTGGGTCTCTTACCCGGGCGTGCACCGTCCCCATGGTTCCCCTCCAGCTGCCGCCTCGCAGAGCTGCCGGGGCCCCACCAAGCCTTGGCTGCTGAGGGCAGAGGCGGGTCTGCGGTGGCAGAGCTGCAAGTCAGTTCAACTCCCACAAACCCCCGGCCTCGGCGTACTGGGGGCGGCCATGATGCCCTGCCTTTTCCCCGCCCCCCCGCTTCACGGTACCTGCGCTCATTGGTCCCTATGAACCTATGACCCGGATGTTCACCGGACAGCCGGAAATTCTGATGGCGCAAGCGCAGAACGTCCTCTGACGCCCCCGACGCTTCTGGCGCGTGGAGGGACGGAGAAAGACGCGTGTTCGAGAGGGTCTCCTGGGAGGCTAGCGGCTGGCGTTGGCGCCTGGGAGAGATCAGACCGGCTGATGGGTGCTCAGGGAGACATTACACAGGTCTCTCTCTTAGCCCTCTTGGCACCCACGCGCTGGTGAAGTCCCGAGGTTCAGCAGGGAGACCCCAAGTCCGGCTGCCCCCGGCTTGCAGCCGTCGTGTCTCATCGGGAGCTACACAAACCTTGATGGGTGCCCTGACTCTTCTCCTACTCGCTTATGGACCCTTCAAGTCATTGGAAACCCCGGGGCTCTGTTTCCTCGTCAGATTGAAGATGATGGTTATACCTGCTTCACAGGGTAGGATTAAAAGAGACGGAAAAGAAAGCGTCCTGGCATGGGGCATGTCACACAGTAGGCACTGGACAAATGACCCTCATTCGTTCAACCGCAGCCAATTAACAGGAGCGAAGGCCATCTAGGTGTCTGGACGGGGACCATTCATATCTGTGAACAAGACAGCTTGCTTTTTGGGGGCAAAACTCCCTCGCCTTAAAAAGAAAAAAAAAATTACAGTCACACACTGTGATAAGTGCAATGAAAGAAACAAGTAAGAGACAGTAGGGGATAGAGGACGTTTCAGTATTATTTCGAGTCATGTCACCATTCCCTCCTGATAACAGAAGCATCATTATTTCACTTTTTCTTCTCCCCTCTTCCTCCCTCCCAGAGACCCTGACTTCCTTTCCATTTAAATAGCAGCACCCTAGCTAGGTCTTTAGCATCCCTGAGCTAAATTATTCAATGTCCACATTCCCTCTCTTGTCTGGAGAGAGGCAGAATCCCTGCCATCCCCCACTGTACCCTTTGTAGGTTGAACTACCCAGCTGTCTTCCCAACTACACTGTCAGCTCATGTCCCTGAGCCTAGCACACTGCCTGGCACCATGCTGGGACTCGGTGGATATTTGCTGAGTCACTTCTCCCCTACCCCAAACCAGGGCAGACAGAAGCTGTTCATCCCCCAAGATAGACTTGAGAGCTGGGAGGGGACCCAGGAGGGAAGACAGTAGGTGTTGAGTAACCCTTCCACCACCCAAACACCAGGCCTTCCAGGATGCTCACCAGGCTATCCTGACTTACGTATTGCTCTATTCCTGGTGCTTAGAACAGTGCCTGGCTCTGTAAGTAGTTGATGCCACCGTCATTACATTAGAGGGGCATTGAAGGTGACACATTCCTACTTCACTCCCCAGCCCCATGCTTTTGCTGACACTGTTTCTTCTGCCTAGGACACCCTTTCATGGCCACTCTACCTGGGAGTCCACACTGTCTGAGAGAGTCACATCGCCACCCCAGCCCCACCATCACCAGTGTTCCCACTCCCCAGCAGTGCTTCTCTTAGTGTGTCCTGGAGACCATGCCAAGAGTCCCTCTCAGATGATTCTTTTATTTATATTTATTGTAGAGATGAGGTCTCACCAAGTTGCCCAGGCGGGTCTCAAACCCGCAGGCTCAGGCAATTCACTCACTTTGGCCTCCCAAAGCATGGGATTACAGGTTGAGCCACCGAGCCCGGCTCAGATGATTATTTTAAATGCATATTCCTGGGCCTTGGTACTGACCTACTGAATCAGAAATCTATGGAAAGTAGAATTTAGAAATCTACCTTTTAAAGAAGTTGGGCATGGGGCTCCTGCCTGGAATCCCAGCACTTTGGGAGGCCAAGGCAGGAGGATTGCTTGAGCCTAGGAGCTCAGGACCAGCCTAGGCAACATGGTGAGACTTCATTTCTTTAAAAAAGGAAAAATAATAATCAACAATAAAGAAGTTTGCCAGATCATTCTTTGGCCCACTAGATATAAAGAACCCCTCATTTTATTTATGTATATATGTACTTATATTTTTGAGATAGGGTCTCCTGTTGGTTTGTTTATATTTTTGAGACAGCATCTCCCTCTATTTGTTTATGTTGAGACAATGTCTCCCTCTGTTGCCCAGGCTGTAGTGCAGTGGTATGATCATAGCTCAGTGTAGCCTCAACCTTCTGGGCTCAAGTGATCCTTGTGCCTCAGTCTCCCAAGTAGCTGAAACTATGGTCACTTGCCACTGTGCCAGCTAATTAAGAACCCCTCATTTTAAAAAGCCTCTGAACTGGGCATGGTGACACACGCCTGTAATCCCAGCTACTCAGGAAGCTGAGGCAAGAGGATTGCCTGAACCTAGGAGGTTGAGGCTATAGTGAGCTACAATCACACCATTGCATTCCAGCCTGACAGTGAGACCCTGTCTAAAACAAATTACAATAAATTATCTGTTTGTTTCCATGTCATTCTTCACCACTGCCTTCCAAAAGTCTTTGAAAACATGGGTCTTATGAGGACTGTGGTCAGAAATGGAGTAGGGGAGGGGCAGAGCAGCAGGGAGAAGAGGAGGGGGGAGGAGGGAGGTGGGGCATTGACAGGACATGTGGGACAGGGATACAGGCCAGCTGCAGCGCAGACAGGACATTTCCCCATGAAAGGAGAAAGGTGGGCAGGGCGGCCCTGGGGATGAAGCTTCTGGGATTGGGTTCAAGAGGCCAGAGGAAGGAGCCTGGGCTGCCAGCCGGTGGCGCTGGGCTGGATAGTAGCTGTGACCCCAGGCACGTCACAACCCTCTTAGTGTCTGTTTTCTCCACTGTCAGGTAACGGGATGGGATTGCTAAGGACGCTGCCAAATCTACAAAAGATTTTAAAGATCTGCTTAGATTTCATGGTAGGAAGTAACAGATCCTGAGCATTTGCAGGGAATCTTGGTTCTTCGTCTGCCAGGGCACCACAGAAATCAGATTAGCTCTCAATTAGTGATGATGAGAGCAGGCTTTACGGACAGACCTGCTGGCATTCAGTCATGATTCTACCCCTTCCAAGATGCATGGCCTCGGGCAAGGCATGTACAGTACCTCTCAGAGTCAGTTTCCTCTTTGTAAAGTGGGGACAGTAACAGTATGTATCTCACATGGTGCTCTGAGGAGTCAGTGAGTCAATATATGTTGAGGCATACCTGGCCCGAAGCAAGTGCTGTGCAGTGGGCACTTTGCTAAGTGCTTTTCTTAAATTCTCTTATTTAACCTTCATAGTAAGGTGACTGGCCTTTGATAGAGTGAATCAGGCTCAGACACTAAGCAACTTAACCTTGAATTCCTACAGGTCACAAACCAGGTGGGACCCAGGAGGGTCTGATGGGGCCTCGTGCTCTTAGCCACCTCATCACGATGCCCCCATGTCACAGGAATTAGGTAGAGGGAGCTCCTTTAGGAGATGATGACGCAGAAGCCTCCCAACCCTGGATTCCCATCTTCGGGCAAGTTTAGAAGGAATTAGGAAGGAACCTGGCGCATGTGACTGGCTGCATCCATCAGGCGTCTGTGTGAAGACAGCTCACAATGTCCTGGCAGGACCCATCCATGTCGTCTTGAGGTCAATTTTACAAACCCAAACATTGAAAGGTCCAATCAACGCTCAGTGCTCACAGTACTGACTCCTGGGGTCCAGGGAACCTGTCCCTGGCCACCAAAGCAACCCCCCAGCTCATCCTCAAAAGGCTGTGTTAGGTGTGAACATTTTGACAGAGATTTTCAAAGATAATCTGGGAGACTGAACAAATTTTAAGCACTAGTCACACAAGCTGGACAGTTACTCAAAATTCATTGCCAGTTTCCAGGGCCTCAATTTCCTCATCTATAAATTGGGGATGATAGCAGCCTCTACTATCTGAAGATTTCATGAGATCAGGCAGGGAGCCTGGCACACTGCAGACATTGAATAAGCCAGGTGCTCTTTCTCCAAACAGCCCTCTTCTTGCAAGTCCTCCCTCTTTATTCTTGAGTACACCACTTCAGAGAAGGCCGTGAGGTTGCCCTACAGATTGCAGCAAGAGTCATGAGTCAAGTATTTGAGAGCCTATTGTGTGCTGGGCCCTGGGCCAGAATGGCAGAGGGCACAGGAAAAACACAAAATCACATGCTTTCCTCTCAAACAAATGCTGTCTCCGACAGTCACAATATTAAAGGCTTTGCAATATAGAAGTCCTGCAGTACATATATGCCCATTTACTTCTCTTTAACCCATTTCACTGAATGTACTGGGTCATAGAGACTTTGGTTTTTGTTTTGAGGTTTTCTGTGGCCTCCAACTATGCTGTTCACTGTATTTCTTGTGCTTCTCTTTGGGGCAAAAGGTAGAATTGCATTTCTCTGCCCCATCCATGTAACTTGCTTTGGTCAACACATTGCGAGCAGAAAGGATATGGGTGACTTCCGATAAAAACCTTAAGAACCGTATTTCTTTCACCCTGCCACAGCAATCAGTGTTCCTCCAGATGAGGGGACAGTGCCAGGCTGGGTCTGGGAGTAAGGACAGAGCCCAGCCACGCCCTGCTGGGCATGTGGCATGAGTGAATAATAAACCTTGTGGGGTTTTTGTTAATGCAGCATAAGCTAGCCTATCCTAACTGACAAAATCCATCAAAAGTAGAAATGCAGTTTAGTGACTATGCTGCTTCCCTTAATAAAATCAAACCCCAACTCTTGGCCATGGGGAGGGGAGGCCAGATCTTTCCCACTGGAGTCACCCACCTATTCGTTTGGGACACCCTCGGCCCTTGCTTTCCCCCTTCCCCAGGGGTGAGGGCCCTGAGATGAGGGACTTGTCTCTGCCACCTCTGTCTCCCAGCGCCTGGGAGGGAAGATTGGGAGGCCACTCCAACAGGCAGAGGCCTGTGGTGGGAAGTAGGGTGACCAGAGGAGCTGAGCTGGAGGGAGGCTGGAAGGAGCTGGAGCCTCCACAGGAAGGCCAGTGCCGGTACTGGGGTGTGTTGTGGCCAAGGGTCGGCCCTGGAACAGTGTGGAGGGTGGATGGGCCCAGGGCTGAGAACAGGCCTGAGGGCAGCTGGTGTAGCAGCCCAGGTAGAAAGTGCCAGGCCTGAGCAGGGAGGTGGTGGGCTGGAGACGAGAGGCCAGATTCCAGGGTCCTCAGTGGAGGCAGGTTTGGGGCCAGCTGGAGTGGGGGTAAAGGGCCTCCCTGAATCCCTGGTTCCCAGCTCTGGTGACTTGCAAATTGCAGAACAAAAGCATTCTGCACAGAGATGCTGCCGATATTGAGTGCAGCCGGCCAGTGGGCAGGTGGGCCTGACCCCCACCAGAGCTGGAGACTAGGGTTCCTGGGAGTGAGTGAAGCCTCCCTGGGGGCGGCTGTGCACACTCAGCAGAGCTGTCGTGTCTGAGCCTTGGGGACGAGCCCAGCACCCAGGATGGAGCTGAGGCAGCCTGAGAGCCTGGGGTCCCGGAGGAAGGAGAGAGATTCTAGGAGGTTCTGTTCCACAACATCCAGGAAAGAGCCCTTGGGCCGTGGCAGTGTGGAAGCCACCTGGCGAGGTGGGACCATCCAGGAGCGAGCCCGTAGCTGTGCCTGGAAGAAGGATAGCTCTAAAAGAGCTTGGCTGGGGGTGATGCAGGACCATGTCATAGCTCTTTGGAAAGGGCGTTGAGGCAAAGAAAGCACTTTAAAATCATGTTTATTAGAAGTTATTTTCTAATGCTGGAAGTAAGACATTTTGTTCACTATAGAAATGTGAAAAATACACATCACCACCACAAATATAAAATACGGTTATGAGTAACAGCCTAATGATAACCACTATTAGTCTTTTGTATCTAGGCTTTGAGTCTTCTTTCTGTATGTACACATATATGTACCCACACACATTTTCTTTTTTAACAAAATTAGACTCATATTCCACACTAAGTTTTGCTATCTGTTTACCAAATAAAGATGGCTGCTTCCTGACATGAAATATACTACACACTGATGACTCCTGAGTGGCATATTCCAAAGCATGAATGTACCATAAATTAAAGGAGGGGTTTCATCTGATGACGTGGAGAATGTTTTCATAGGCTGATGAGAAACTTCCAGAGGCAGTTCAGGAGATGGAAGGCCTGGGTGTGGGATGCCTTTCGGAGGGAAGAGAGGGCGGGGTAGGGTGGCATGTAAGGCACGGATGGGGAGGAAGGCCTTGGCCATTTCTAAAAGAAATTCCTTATCTCAGGAGACACTCTGAAAAGCTTGTAAAACAGATGCTCATTTTAAGAAGGTTGAATAGTTTTAAAAAGCACAAAGAAAATAAGTCCCTTGGTATCCTATCAGCCATTTAACATAAGCTGTGTGTACACCTGTCTATGTGGAAATATCCTGGGGAACACGGGAAGGTATGAGGGTGTCTGGCAAGGAGTCCAGGTGGGTGTCAGGCATAGCCTCCCCCACACTATTCCTGCTCTGCACAGGGACAAGGCCTTGCTCTGTGTCCAGAGGGTCATGGGTGGGAGTGCCCACCACTCACCACCCCTTAGCTCACTCAGGGAGTGAACACTAGGAGAGCCAGAGCTCACTCAGCTCCTGTTCAAACCTGGGACTCCTGCCCTGAAGGGAGTCTCTATACACTGGTGACCATCATCCTTTTCACAAGAAGCCTCTGCCTTCAAGGAGTTCACAATCTCATCAAGAGAGCATCTCATGTAGAGTCTGCCCCAGAACCACATCTGCCTTGCAAGGGTACGTCTCCTCAATCAAGTGCTTTATCTGAACTTGCTGGTCCTTCCTCTCCAGAGCACTTATACGATATAGGTGAGAGTTGTAACTTTTTTTGCCAGAATTTAGGAGTTTGAACAAAAGAAAGGAGTTCCTTTCTTTTGTTATGTCTATTATACTCACAGCATCCATAGGGAGAAACACACACATTTCACCTTCAGTTATATCACCTGAGCTTGTAACAGATTTCTACGCCTGGGGAAAAGGTGGCTTCTGGTCTCAAGGGCTTGTCTCCATCAAGGCTGGCAGAGTAGAGATGATGGAGAGAGGCTGGGTAGTGAGAGAATGGAAAGTTGCAAAGAGAGAAAAAGAATACAGGCCAGAAGTGTGCAGAAAATAAGTTCAAGTTCCAGGCTCCAGCAGAAAGGAGATAGAAACTTCTGTTGTGTTTGGTGTCTGCCTGGGGGAGTAGGGGTGACTGCCCTGTAAACTGGATTTCTTTTTAAGCTTATTTTATCAACACCTCCCTGGTTCACATAATACATAAATCAACAGATAATAAAATCTTACATCTTTATGCAAAACTTGTTTTTTTTTTTTTTGAGTTGGGTCTCACTCTCACCCAGGCTGGAGTGCAGTGGCACCATCATGGCTCACCACAGCCTCCACCCCCTGGGCTCAGGTGATTCTTCCACCTCAGCCTCCCAAGTAGCTGGGACTACAGGTGCGCACCAGCTAATTAAAAAAAAAATTTTTTTTTTTTGGTAGAGACAAGGTTTTACCATGTTGCTCAGACTAGTCCCAAAATCCTGGGCTCAAGCGATCCTCCTGCCTCAACCTCCCAAAGTGCTGGGATTACAGGCATGAACTACCATGCCTGGCTAAAAACTCTTTAAAATTATTCTAGTTAAGTAAAAAAGGTATCCTAAAATGTAAATAGATTATCATCTTTTATTTCCCCTCTAGGGAGACATTTTTAGTTGTCAAGGTTATCTTTTAAGGCCACCCGACAAGCAGTGCTCTCCTTGGGAAAGGACTACATCCCTTCCTACTTCACTGACAACTTCCTATACAGGGAGGTGGGATCATGCAACTCTCTTCCTCCCACCCCGCAAGACAGCACCAAGACCAGCGCAGCTGCTAGCACAAGGACCCCGCCTGTCCAAACAGCCTCCATTCTAGGAACCTCGCCCTGGGACAGTCTGACCACTAACAGGGCTGTGAAACAATCAGTGAAGGACCCCCCCACAGCTGAGCTTCCAGGTGCCATGTCCCAACCAACTGAGCAAACAGATGCTTAAATCCTAGATTTCCTTAAGTGCTAGGCATCCACATATACCAAAAGCACTTCCTGGCTTCTCATAAAACCAAACCCATTGCCTTTGGTTTAAATAAATGATTGCATTTAGCCCAGCGGTTGGGATCCAGCACATCACAGGCAAAGGGTCATCAAACAGCAGTGCAGAGGCAGCTGCACAAAGATCAGAAAGGTTCAGCACTGAAGGATCAGTCTGAAGAGTCTCCCAGACTCGCCTCCTCCAGTGGCTCAGGGACTCTTTTCCAAGGGGAAAGTGGGGAAGGCGGAGTGCCAGTCCTGTTCTGGTTCGCACAGGGAGGTCTGCTGGTCGCTCACTGGTGTTCGGGATCTGAAACCAATACAGGAAACTAGCTTAGTAGCCACTCCTGCTGTCCTGAGGTCTTTTTTTTTTGAATTGGAGCCTCACTCTGTCTCCCAGACTGGAGTGCTGTGGCCGCTCCCAGCCACTGCAGCCTCGACCTGCTGGGCTCTGGCGATCCTTCCGCTCAG
>NW_007231750.1:278586-279847 GCF_000164805.1 Carlito syrichta | reverse complement strand
CACTCACCTCAGCCTCCCAAAGCACGGGATTACAGGCTGAGCCACCGAGCCCGGCTTGTCCTGAGGTCTTTAGTTGCAGCGAAGGTGGACGGACATTGCCAGCCACTGAGCGCATTGCCATATATGCTCTGGGCATGGCAAGTGGCCCAGCCAGAGCCACAGCTTCCTCCAGCCCTCAGTGCTGGGCTGATGCCACTTTCTCGGTCTTCCAAGCTCGTCCTCCCAGCCACCTGGACACCTCCCACTAGACATCCACAGGTGCTGCCCATCGACGAGTTTCTGATGGTGCCTATCAGTTTCCTCCTCACCCTTGCCCACCAGGGTGCCCTACCACTGCCTGGCACCACTGACCACCAGGTACCAGGGCTGCCCCTGCCCCTCGGGCTTGGAACTGATACCTCCTCTAGACCAGGAGCCTAGGGAAGCCTCTTGATCCATATCATCCCTGCCAAGGCCCCTGCAATAGCCCTCTCACTGCTAAGCCTGCTGCCAGCTGGGTCCCAGGACCTATCTTCCACTCGCCCACTGCTGTCACCTTTCTGATACAAATCGGATCCTTCTTTTATTTTACTTTTTTATTTTATTTTATTTTATTTTATTTGAGTTGGGGTCTCTGTCATCCAGGCTGGAGTGCAGTGGCATGATCATGGTTCACCATAGCCTCAATCTCCTGGGCTCAGGCAGTCCTTCCACCACAGTCTCCCGAGTAGCTGGGACTACAGGCACATACCACCATGTCTGGCTAACTTTTTGACTTTTTTGTAGAGATGAGGTCTCACTGTGTTTGCCCAGTCTGGTCTGAAACTTCTGGGCTCAAGCAATCTTTTCGCTTAAGGAAATCTAGAGATTAGAGGTGTAAGCCACCGCATCCAGCCATGCTCCCCTACTTTAAATCCTTCCATATCTGTCAATAATAAAAATCACAATAGCAACAGAGACCCTATCTCCTGATGCCCGCTATGTGCCAAGTACTGTGCTAAGGCCCCTCGGAAGCTCACAGAAACCCAATAAGGGGATGAGGATCAACCCCTTTGAACAAGGAAACCAAGGCCATGATCCTCAGAATAAGGCCAAACCCTCATAGCTGGAGCAAGGCCATTCTTGCTCCAGATCCAAGTTTCCAAATTCTGAAAAGTAGCAGCATTACCCGGGCCATCGTTAACACAGATTGTCAGGTTCCACCCCTGGAGACTGCGAGGTTGGAGGACAGGAAACCTGCATGACCAGCACCCCGCCCCCCCCCCCCCCCCCCCCCCCCCCC
>NW_007231750.1:272643-278566 GCF_000164805.1 Carlito syrichta | reverse complement strand
CCCCCCTCCCGCCCACGCCTCTGAGGAGCCCTGGCTGGCCCTTCCTCTCCCTGTGCCCCTCCCCCTCCCTGTGCTGTGGATACCAGAATGCATACTCCCGACTTTCATCCTTTCCCCTCCGCCAAGGCACTCTGCACTGCTCATCAGTGACCTCTCTCCACTTCAGTCATCAACACTGGGCTCAAATGCACACACCTGACGGGAAGGCTTACAGGCACCAGCGCAGGTGGGCCAGGCTACAGAATTCAGCAGGCACACGGGGACTTCTTTATTTATTTTTAGAGGTGAAGTCTCACTATGTTGCCCAGACTGGTCTCAAACTCCTGGGCTCAAGCAATCTTCTGACTTTGGCCTCCCAAAGTGCTGGGATTATGGGTGTGAGCCACTGTACCTGGCCTGCACTGGGACTTCTGACAGACTCAGTTGCTTGCCACAAGACAGGACCTCTCCCTGCCACCTACCCAGCACTCAGCCAAAAGTTTCTCAGATATTGTGTGAGACCTGATCAGATGCGAGGTACCTGTCTGGCCCACACATCCACAGCCAACTTATTTACCTGGAAGTGGGGAGCAGACTCATCATCACTCGGGCACAGACCTGCGATGCCACCCACTGCAGCCACTGGATGTCATCAGGAATATCCGGAAGCCACATCACCAGTCTGTAGGAACAAAAAACCAAGTCCACCAACATGCATGCACATATACGGTACACACACACACACACACACACACACACACACACACACACACACGAGAACACTCATTGTGTCAGTGTGAAGACAAGCTGAAAAAGAAAAAGCAAAACAAAAACTAATCCAAAAGCAGTTATCTTACAACAGTACCCCTTGTCCAGGTAAGCTACTGGTGTCACCTCTAACCTCAATCTGATGAGTTCCCAGAAGGTGGATTTGGGATGTTAGAACAAAGACGAGTCCACTTAAAATCTCTAAAGCAAGCCTGGTGCAGTGGCTCACGCCTGTAATCCCAGCACTTTGGGAGGCTGAGGCAAGAGGATTGCCTGAGCCCAGGAATTCGAGACCAGCCTGGGCAACATAGCGAGACTCGCACCTCCTCAGATGTTCAGGCTCTTTGTTCCCCCTTCACTGGGCTCCCTGCAGGCCCCTGTACTCCCATTCCTGATGCCTCTTAGCTCATTTTTTCCCCCCGTCAGACCAGGACAATTTTTTTTTTTTGGGGGGGGGTTTTTTGGGGGTTTTTTGAGTTGGAGTCTCACTCTGTCGCCCAGACTGGAGTGCAGTGGCCGCTCCCGGCCACCGCAGCCTCGATCTGCTGGGCTCCGGCGATCCTTCCGCCTCAGCCTTCCAAGTTGCTGGAACTACAGGCACACGCTAACATGCCCGGCTAATTTTTTGATTTATTGTAGAGATGAGGTCTGCGAGACCTCATCTCTACAATAAATCAGGACAATTTAAAAAAAAATCAAGTGCTTTTCATTTTCAGACAACCCACTGAGGTTGGTTTTCTTATCCAGATATTACAGAGGACAACACTGAGGCTCCGGGAAGGTGAGTAACTTGCCTGAGGTCACACAGCTTAGAAACTGCAGAGTTCTGGTTTATTTCTAAAGTCCGTACTCTTATCTGTCATCTAATTTTCGCTATCATCTTTATTATTTGAAAAAGCAGAAATCAACATCCCTAACTGAATGCTTGCTATGTGATAAGCACTTTGTGCGTGGCACCTCCTTGAGTCTCCTGCCCACCTTCTGCTCTAAGTGATTTCTCTACCCATCCTCATTTTCTAGATGGGAAGCTGCAGTGCAGAGAGGCCAATTCAGTTGTTCAGGGGCACACAGCTGTGTAAGCTGTGCGGCCAGGATTTGAACCAAGGCAGTCTGACTACTGGGCCAAGCTGTTGGCCTCTCTGCCCCTTGTTTCAGAGGGAGCCCAATCGATGGGTTCTAGGAGCATCACACTTGGATCTCCCAATTGCTGAGTCCGAATCATATCAAAGAACGATGGCTAGCATGAAAGATGGACTTCCCTGACTCTACCATTCTCACATGATGTTAAAGGCAAGCAGTCCTGAGAGGCAGCAAAAACCTGCTTCTAAGCCTGGCCCTCCTACTAGCCAGCACTGTGAACTCAGAACTGTGACTCCAAACTCTGTCCCCCCACCCCGGCAACTGTGAGAGGCTGGACCAGATGCCACACGAGGCTACTGCCAGCTCTAGGAGCCGCCCCCCCCCCCGAAGGGGGAATTTCTGAGCTTCACTGAGTGACAACTGCCTGTGGCTTGAGGACAGGAGGGCAACTTTTAGGGACATTGCATACAGACTGTGAGCTGCGTCCTGCTGTATGAGGAGCCAGGCTCCTGGCTGAGGGTCCCACACCTGTCATCTTATGGCGTCCTCATACCAACCCTAGGAGGAAGACACCAAGCAACGGGAACTACTCACCTCTGGACGGCAGCAATGGCAGACTCAACGGGCAGGGTGCAGGGCAGCATCACATACGACATGATCCGAACGGGCAGCAGGTTACAAATCCTGCTCATGTATCCACTTTTGTCCTGGATGGCTTTGTTCAGTGCTGAAAAAGACACGGTGGAGCCATTATCTCCTACCAGTGTGGAAAAACAAACCACTCAGTATCAGAGCACTGGGATCTACGCTGCCGGTGCTTGGAATTTCCATGAAATACACTAATCCTGGCAGCCAAAGGGTCAGGCACATTCACAAACGAGACCAAAGTTAGGGTCTGCCAGGTTGCTGTTCTCACAGCAAGGACAATGTGACACATGGATGGGGAACGCAGCCCCCTGGTTGCCTGCAGTAGTGGTCCCCAACCTTTTTGGCATCAAGGACTGGTTTTGTGGAAGACAGATGGCGGGGAGTGCAGGGATCATCAGTCCTTAGATTCTCATAAGGAGCGCAGCAACCTAGATCCCGTGGTTCACAATAGGGCTCGCGCTCCTGTGAGAATCTAATGTTGCTGCTGATCTGACAGCAGATGGAGCTCGGGCAGTAATGTGAGTGATGGGGAGCAGCTGTAAATACAGATAAAGCTTTGCTCACTTGCCGCTCACCTCCTGCTGTGTGGACCGGTACTGGTCCGCGGCCCGGGGGTTGGGAACCCCTGGCATACAGGATATGGGGCTCCCAATTCACAGCTCTGTTAGAGGGACAAAAATGTTTGGAGTAACCATTCTGTGAACTCATTCCTAATTCCTGATTGCTGAGTATGTGCTAAGCACTTCGTCCATGCTGCTTCTCTGAGTCTCCTGACCACTGTCTTCTCTAGGTGATTTTGCGACCATCCCCAGTCTCTAGAGGGAAAGCTGCAGCACTGAGAGGTCAGACCAGTTGAAATTAAATACAAAATAGCATGTAAGTCATGGGGCTAAGCATCATTTTGTAAAAAAGAAATCTGAGTATGCCCCATAGCAAATAATGTGCATGGAAACACGGCTACATGGAAGGCCACAGTATATTCTTCCTCCTATGAATTTCTCAATCACCCTGGTTTTACAGGTTGGTCCTTGGCCCCTCTGCTGAATTCTAGAGTCTTCTTCCTGGAGCCCCAGACTTTTATTTCCCATCTCTAATGATCTCATGATGCCTCAAATCATATTGACCAGGGCAGTTGCTGTCTCCCAGGGTGTTGGCAACTCCAGGGCATGGAATTATGTCTGACTCACTCATTTATTCTCTTTCTCTCTCTTTTTTTTTTGAGTTGGAGTCTCTGTCACCCAGGCTGGAGCACAGTAGCATGATTATGGCTCACCACAGCCTCGACCTCCTGGGCTCAGGCAATCCTTCTGCCTCAGCCTCCCAAGTAACTGGGACTACAGGTATGCCCCACTATATCTGGCTAGTTTTTTTTTGTTTTTCGTTTTTGTAGAGACTGATCTATGTTGCCCAGGCTGGTCTTGACCTCCTAGCCTCAAGCCATCCTCCTGCCTCAACTTCCCACAGTGCTGGGATTATGGGCGTAAGCCACTGCACCCAGCTCTGACTCATCTTTTGAGTTTCTCAGAAGCTGGTTTGTAGCTCCATCTATCTGCCTGACTTGGTCCTTTCAGGCTGCTCTAACAGAATGCCATAAATCGGGCATCTTCTAAACAACAAATATTTATTTTTCACAGTTCTGGAGGCTGGGAGGTCCCAAATCAAGACACCAGTAGATGTCGTGGTATCTGGTAAGGGCCTGCTTCTTCATAGACAGTGCTTTCTGTGTCTTCACGTGGTGGCAGGGATAAGCGACCTCTCTTGGGCTTCTTGTATAAGCACCCTAATCCAATTCACAATGGTCTCACCCTCATAACCTAATCACTTCCCAAAGGCCCTCCCTCCTAAGACCACAACCTCGGAGGTTAGGATTTCAACATACAAATGTGGGGTAGGGGGACATGATCAATCAGACCACAGCATTCTCCATTCACTATCTGATGACATCAAAAAAGACAGCACCATTCAATGGAGGTTCAAAACTGGGTGTGGGGAAAGGGAGAAACTAGGAGAGGCCTTGAGGAAGGCGGCCTTCAGACGCAGGTGGAGAGCAGTGGCCAGAAAGGCTTTCTGAGCAATAGGCTGAGTCCCAGAAGCAAGACCTCGGTCTCTGGAGTCCATGCAACCCAGCATTGACGGGTTCAGGAGCCGCATCAGAGAGATAGGGTCGGAAAGGTATGAGGACGAGCTGGCTGTGGTGGGAGCCTGGATGGGCAAACCCACAGGCTCAGCTGGAGTTCGTTTTCCTGGATCAGGGGAGGCAGTTTGGGTGAAGGCGATATTCTCAACCGGTCCTAGTGGCCCCCCATCGCCTCCCACATGGTGCGATGCCTTCCTCCACTCCACGAAAGAAGCCGTTCACTCTCTCATGCATTCCAGGAGACACACTGCCTGTGCCTGGCCCCTGAGGAGTCCATACCTGTAGCGAGCTTGGGCGAGAGGGTCTCCAGGATGCCGTCATCCCAGGGCAGGATGCTGAGAGGCAGGTGGTCCAGCAGCTCATATCCCTCGGGCCTTGTCTCCAAGGCAACTGGCCCTGGGGGAGACTCTGGGTTCAGGCATGGCGCAGCGCCCTCTGATTCCATCTCCCACAAGCCTGGTTGGGGCCTGTTGCATATGCCTGCAGATGGCACAGAAAACAAACTCATCAGGCGAACGTGGGAAGCAGGGACCATGACTTACCCGCCCGCAGATCTCAGGGCAGACAAGCAACCGTGAGGGCCTGTGATTAGCTAAATATGGGAGTTGGGGGGTAATTTGAGAGCTAGTGTTTGCAACAGGGAGAAAAAAGTCTGGGGCTTTGAAGCCAGACAGATGTGAGTTGGGCTTCTGCTGTGGGCTCCATCTCCACCTCTGGTTATAATTCATTTGTTCTGACTGAACCAGGCACTGAGCTGGGCACCTCACTGTCAGGCCTTACAGCAGCCATTCAACCGAGAAACCACAAGCACAGAGAGGTTAAGAGACTTGTCTAAAGCCACACAGTGAGGGCCTGGCAAAGCCGGGATTTGAAGCCAGGTCTGATGTCCTTCCATTGCATGGCCTTTAAAGAAGCTTTAGTGAGGGAGGGCTGAGCACCTATATGGGGTCCCTGCTCTCATAGAATTTGTAGGCTGAGTCAGAGAAGGGAGGCAGGTGGTTTCCAATGCCCATGGCTACACCTCTAGCCCATTCTTGCTTCCAATCTCAGGTTAAAAAGACCAGGGACCACTCCTTGATGTCTGGGTTTTGCTCTCCAAGGTAACCCCAAATGTATACATGAGGGGGATCCCCCCAAAAAACCAGAATTATGTTTTGAAGGGCAGGCCTCTCATAGTACAGGCTTCCCCCACTAGGTAAGTGTTCTAGGGACCCATCAGTATCATTGTATCAGCTAACACTGTGACAGGCTGTGCTCGCCTTCAGTGAATTATTTTTGGAGATTCTTTTTTTTTTTTTTTTTTTTTTTTTT
>NW_007231750.1:261153-272466 GCF_000164805.1 Carlito syrichta | reverse complement strand
GGCAATCCACTCACCTCAGCCTCCCAAAGGCATGGGATTACAGGCTGAGTCACCGAGTCCAGCTTTTTTGGAGATTCTTTGAATGTTTTTGCCCATTTCATGATGGGTGATTTACCAGCATATCTGCCACACTGCGCTGTTTAGCAGTTTTTGACCAAAAACAGCATAACCCCTATTCCCCACCCTTCCTCCTTATCCACCCGATCTCACCCCAAGCAACTTTTTATTTTGGTCTCAAACTTCTGGCCTCAAATGATCCTCCCACCTCAGCCTTCCAAAGCACTGGGATTATAGGCATGAGCCACCGGGCCTGGACTGACCTCACATTTATGTCTCCCCTGGGTCTTTTAGGGCCTCTATTAGACACACTCCGGCCTACAGAGACGTCACTTTCCCTTAGGCATGCTTCAAGGAATCTGTTCCCAGGGAGATGTTGCCTCAGGACACAGAGCACACCAGCTTTCCTGCCACACATGTCCTTCCCTGAGTGCCCTCAACCTTGAGCAGAGCCCCAGCTCCCCTTGCCCCAGCTGCTGAAGCCAGAAGCTGGGACTTCATCCTTGAGCTTCCTCTTCCCCAATCTCCCATCGGTCGTTTACAAGTCCTGTTCCCCTGGGTCCCTTCAAATCGGCTTCCTTCTCACCACCCTCACTGCCCTGACCCTAGCCGAGTCTCCAACTGCCTCACCGGCTTCCTGGGTGTGGTCATACCCTCCTTGGACCACAGCGAGGGGACTTTTTTTTTTATTTTTTGAGTCAGGGTCTCGCTCTGTCGCCCTGGCTGGAGTGCAGTGGTACCATCACAGCTCACTGTAGCCTCAACCTCTTGGGCTCAGGAAATTCTTCTGCCTCAGCCTCCCAAGTAGCTGGGACTACAGGCATGTGCCACCACACCTAGCTACTTTTTACATTTTTTGTAGAGATGAGATCTTGCTATGTTGCCTAGACTGGTCTCAAACTCCTGGCCTCAAGCAATCCTCCCGCCTTGGCCTCCCAAAGTGCTGGGATTACAGGCATGAACCACCACACCTGCCCTGCCACTTTCATTTAAAGCCATTGCTGACCCCTTCTTCTCTGCCCATCTCTTAGTGGCCCCAATCCCACCCCTGCTACTCCTGCCACACAAGCCTTCACTCCACCCTCTCTGTGACCTGCAGGCCTATGGCCCCCATGCCTAGAGCTTTCTTGCTCAGCCCCAGTGTCTCAGTCTAGATTCATATCCTTCTGGAAACTACTTCCCCCAGGCCTTAGAGAGGGAGGGTTCCTGCATGCTCCTGCAGTCCCTGTATCTTCCTATTAGCCACCATCATCCTTCTGTTCACTTCTCTGATCCTTCTGTTCACTTCTCTCAAAAGCCTGGCAAGAGCCACATCTCTTTTTCACTGTAGTATCCCCAGCACATAGCCAATTGCTTGGCACCTGAAAGATGCACGATACACATTTTCACAGTAGATAAATGCACATATGTCCCTATAAACACATTCTCCTTGGTCTTAACCAAAAGCTAATTCTGAAGATCAAAACATCAACTAACTTTCATATTAAGGAAAAATACCTCCAAACACATCTAGTTGGTTCCACTCTAATATCTCTAGAGCCCAATTCCCCCAGCACAGACAAGCCAGGATGACTCGAAGACAGGTCTTGCCCCGGGAAGAACAAACTAGTCTAGTGAGCATGACCCACATCTGGCAGGGGATGAGGAATCTGATTGCTTCACTTCAGGCCCAGTCCCAGAAATCCTGTTTAACTTCAGCCCTTGTTAAACTACAGGATCAGAGTCCAAGCTGAAAAGAAAAACAAACTGCTTTCGGACTAGGTGACACCAGGGAGGGAGGGAGCCCTGGAGTCATGGCATCTCAGTTCAAATCCCAGCTCTGCCTCTTAGGGAGGGGTGTATCCCCTTGGTGCTCCTCTCCAAACCTGTTTCCCATCTGTAAAATGGGGCCAAGATTCCCCATTCAACAGGGCTCGCGAGCAGGCTGAGCAAGATGCGGAAGGCATGGACCACGGAGGAGCAGAACTGAGGCAAATCTCCAGTTTACAGGGCTATTAACAGAGGGCTATTTCAAAGGGCACATCCAATCCTCTGACCCATACATACCATTTTCTTCCAAAAACCTGAACGCGTCCAGGTATCCTTGAAAGCAGATCTCTCGGAATGCCTGTGAGCAAATCAAGCAAGGGGAGTCACTACGTGCCACTTATTTAAACATCATCTGAAGACCACAGAGATAACAGAAGAGCCTCACAGGCTCTGAACACAGCCACCTCAAGGCTGAGCAAAGGACTCTGTGCTCCTGTTTCCTTCAGACCTGGTTTGAATGTCACCCCTCCACAAAAACCTTGTTGGCACCCCAGCAAAACAGGTACTTGTTTCCCTGGGTTTTCTGGGTCCCGGGATGGGTCTCCGCCCTAACAAATGTTGAGGCTTGTCTAATCATCACTGGAACAATAATTCAGCTGCCTCCTCATCTGCATACAAGGCATACAGTAAATTCAGTCTTTTTTTTTTTTTTGGCTTGTCTGTTTTGAGCCAGAGTCTCATGCTCACAGCCAGTCCAGTGTTGACCTGCTGGGCTCCGGCGAGCCTTCCAAGTAGCTGAAACCACAGGCACACGCCACCATGCCCAGCTAATTTTTTGATTTATGGTAGAGATGAGGTCTCTCCATGAGGTCCATGCTAGTCTCAAACCCCTGGGCTCAGGCAATTTTCTCGCCTCTGCCTCCCAAAGTGCTGGGATGACAGGTGTGAGCCACTGTGCCCAGCATTTTTTTTTTTTTGGTCACTCAGGCTGGAGTATAGTGGCATGGTCACAGCTCACCGAAGCTTGGACCTCCTGAGCTCAGGTGATCCTTCCACCTTGGCCTCCCCAGTAGCTGGAACTACAGTCATGCATCACCATGCCTGGCTAATTTTTTGATTTTTTTTTTTGGTAGAGATGTGGTCTCACTGTGTTGTCTAAGCTGGTCTCAAACTCTCAGGCTCAAGCAATTCTCCTACCTCAGCCTTCCAAAGTGCTGGAATTATGGGCATGAGCCACCATACCCTGTAGAAAACCAGTATGCCCTCTCCCTCAGAGCCTGGGCTAGGGGTGTGTAATGGATTGTTCGGTCTTTGTTCTCTGGGAGCACCAGCTGTTGGCGTACACAGTCTGCAGATTTCTTACTATGTCAAAGTGGTAAGGCACACTAAAACAACAGCAATCAAAAAAGGTTAAATCACCTAATGTGGTGATTGGGACTGCAGTTGCAAATGAGAATCATCTTAGTAACAGAAATGACAACAAAAAACACCCTGTGCCTGTGCTGCATTTCCTGATTACTTAATCTAGTCCCAGAAGTGGACCTGAGCTTCCGGTCTGGGTCTATGTTCCCAGGGGATTCTCATGATCAGAGTGACACATCACTGAGCTTCTGGGACAAGTATCTTTGAGTTAATCATCAACGGTTAACAGGTCTGTCTCTGTTTGATTGTGTAGAGAGCAACTGAAATCTCCTGGCAAACAGAAAGGCAAAGAGTCACACCCCCAGAATACTCCCCACTCACCTTGACATCTGGGGGGGATAATGCTCTGGCAAGAAGGTGGATGTTCTTTGAGCAGAGGCATAGACTTTGCTTGGTGATGTTCACGTGAAGAAAGTTCGTGGACTTGACTTTAGGGCAGATGTCGTGTTCCCCATAAAAAGGGGACACGGTGATGGTCGTTTTAGTATCAATGAAGGGTATGTTGTCACTCGCTCCTCCATCCATGTATCGCTTTTAAGGAAGGAAAAAGACAACTGATACTGTCTAAAGCTCTGGACTAGTGTTTAGTGAGTTTTCAGACTATGAGCAGAAGCTTCTCAGAGCAGCAAACAAGCTGGAGGGAGGAGCTTTGGAATCACTCTTGCAACAAATCTTTACCAAGCATTTCTATGTCAGGCCAGGCTCTACATTGGCACTCAAGATTGCTGTACACTGCCGTACAGTGTTTGCACTGCATAAAAATGCCTGACAAAGAGGCAGATGGGGACTAGAGTCCAGGCCATGTTGTGCTGGTCAGGTCCTAAGGCCTGGTGAGTACCCATAGCTGTGCCCATGTAGAAAGGGTCATATAAACTAGGGGTTCCCTGGTTGTCTAGTGATTAGGAAAATAAAAGGAAAAAAAAAACTAGTGGTGCACTAGAGTGTGATAAAAACCCAAAGGAGACATGATTATGGGTTCAAACCCAAATTCCTTGCTGCTTGGGAAATCTGGGACGAGATATTTAACCTGTGAGCCTCTCTCTCCCACCTTCCCCTTACCTCACCTTGAAAATAAGAACCAACACCTTGAGGGGCTTTTGAGACTTAAATTAAACACTGAACCCGGAGCCTAGGCAGCTCTCAGAAAAATTTCTCATGTCCCACAATAAAGTGGCATTTTGGATGAATTATTCTGAGCATGAGTTTTCCTTCATCTATATCTTTAAACAACCTTATTGCCCATAGCTAAGCGGAGGCAAGTAGGTTTTGTTACAATTCAGACAGAATTTGCACCTGTGAAACCAGTGTCTTTAATAATTTCCAGCCACAACCATCACAGGCAGCTGTCCTGTGAAAGGCCTCCGAAAGGTTACGCCTGGAAGACATTCTCAGCCAACCCTCCCGCATGGAAAAATTTCAGAGCAGAGCTCTGCTGGAAACCGGTTCAGAAAAGAGTCGGGCGTGTTTAGTCACACCCTTAGCCATCAAGATTCCTACCTGAAGTCCAAACGTGACCAGAAGTGTACACAGAAACATTTTCAAAACTGTAGCCACACAACTTCTATGGCGGATGTATGAAAGACATTAAAAGCTTCTCTTGCTGGCATAAAGGGACATGGAACCAAATGTCAGGAATCTGTGGTGAAGTCTACTGAAGGGGAGGAAGCAGACTGGCCATCCTCATTCAAGGGCTATCCCAATTGTTCCTCTACCATATAGAATTTTTCAATCTATCTTGTACTTTTCTATTAAAAATTTTTTTTAATTAATTTTTAAAATTTATTTATTGTAGAGATGAGGTCTCACCAAGTTGCCCTGGCTGGTCTCGAACCCACGAGGTCAAGCAATTCACTTGCCTCAGCCTCCTAAGGTGCTGGGATTACAGGCTGAGCCACTGAGCCTAGCCATTTTTTTTTTTTATAATCAATATTTTTTGTTATGATATTGTGGGGTACAGTTAAGGGTTAGGTATACAAATACATTTCGTTCAGGCACCCTTGTTGATAAGAGGTGTTTCCCCGTCCCATCCCCAGACAGATATTGCTACCGTTAATTCCATCTCCCTCCCCCCTCCATAGTTTCCCACTACTGTCAGTCATTTTCTTATAGTGCTAGAGCCTAGACTTTTTAGCTTTTAATTTTGATGATGTAGGGTACAATTCAAGGTTAGGTATACAAATATTCATTATGCAAGTACCCTTGTTGATGAGGTGTGCCCCCCCCACTACCCTGGCAGTTTTCAACTACTGCCAATTCCTTTCTTAGAGTATTATGATAAATGTTCAAGGTCCATTTATGAGAGAGAACATGTGGTACTCAGTTCATTGTTTCTGTGATAGATCACTCAGTATTATAGCCTCTAAGTCCATCCAAATTGCTGGAAGTTCATAATTTTATCCTTCTTTATGACTGCGTAATATTCCATCATGTATATGTACCCTTTTTTTTTAATCCAGTCCTTTTTTTCGATGGGCAGCACAGTTGATTCCATGTTTTTGCTATTGTAAATAATGCTGCAATAAACATGCATGTGCAGGCATCTTCCTATAGTAATGTTCTGAGTTTGTGTGGGTTGAATCTCAGGGATAATCTGTTGTAATTTTCAGAGGATTCCTATGAGTACACTGAATAAATGGGTGGTCATGCAGCATTGCTGGCCTCTATGCACTAGATGTGACAACCAAAACTGTCTTATGACACATCCAGAGGTCCCCAATGAGGGGAAGGGGATGGGTGAGGACACAAGGCTGCCACATGACCTGGCATAGACCCAGCACCTGGTCTAGAGCCTGTAATCTCAGCAATTAGGGAGGCTGAGGGGGAAGACTGCTTGAGGCCTGGAGTTTGAAACCAGCCTAGGCAACATAGTGAGACTTTGTCTCTATAAAAAAAATCTTAAAATGAGCTGGGTGTGGTGGTGCACGCCTATAGTCTCAGCCACTCTGGAGACTGAGGGGAAAGGATTACTCAAGCCCAGGAGGTTGAGGCTGTAGTGAACTGTGATCATGCCACTGTACTCCAGCCTGGGCAACAGAGTAAGACCCTCGGCTCAAGAAAAAGAATACACACACACACTCACACACACACACACACACACACACACACACACACACACACACACACACGTATGTCTTGGTCACTCAGCGGCTGGGCCCTGTGTGCTCCTGTCCTGGGCCCCTGGGCACAAGCTCCCTGGCTGTGTGCCCTTGGGCAAGTCGGAGTCTCGACTTCCCCACCCATCACACAGGATGAATAACCACACCTGCTCATGTAGTACCTGGCTGGTAGCAGGGCCTCCTGCGGGAGCACTCCGTCTACAACTCGCCTCTGCCTATGCTACCCATAGGACTTAATCACATATTCTGCTGCTGTTCTCATGAGCTCATAAATGACCCTAAAAGGTTGGTGTTCTAGAGACTGAACTTTGTCTTGTGCATCACAAAGCAATAGAACAAAATAAAGCAAGAAATCTGCATCAGGCCAGGGATACAGATTTTGTTCTTAGTTTAGAATATATACGACTATTATATTTCCCCCTAAGAATAAAACTCTACCTTACAGGAGTAACAGACTCTTAAGCATCTTATACTTTAACTAGGCCACTAAGAAGCTGTCTTCAGTGCTCATGTGCAGATTAAGTGAACCAGCCAGTTTACCTTACAGATAGCAGGATAATTAATTACACACCAAGTAAGTTTTGCAGGCCAGGTAGCCTGGAAGTCGGGCCTGGTATGGATTCTCTGTCTGAAAGGCAGAGGCACAGGGCTCCGCCTTGGGACACAGTCTGAGGTGACTCACACTCGCACCTCATAGGCAGGGGCTGTGTAGGCATGCTTTAAAAGGGCAGCCCCCAAAACTCAGTACAAGCCGCTGCCAGAAAGCAGACTTACCACACCTCTGAAGGAAGGAGGGATAAAGCCACAGTAGAAAGGAATGAAGCAGGAACACAGCAGGGCCTGTGAACAAAGCAGAGACAAGAGAGTGAAGCCACAGGCTAAGGAAGACATTCAGCCTTTTCATTTCTCTACCCATTCAGCCTTCTCCAAACAGGAAGGGCAGCAATTCTGAAAGTGTTCTTTGCACAGAGTAGGTGCTTTAATAAATGGGCTGAACGAACAGGGACCCAACAGTCACACTGTATGTCAGAGCCATGGGGTCTTATCTAGTACATAAGCCCCTGAACAATGCTGCCTGTGGACTTCAACTTCCTCTCCTTGCTCTCCACAAAAGCCATACCACACTGGGTCATCACAGACAGGACCAAGAGTTGTTGGCTCATGGACTGGAAGGGGCTAGATAGGTGCTTCTCAAATGCTGATGTTAGAATCACCGGAGAGCTCCCCTCTCGGGGATTCTGATGCAGCAGGATGGAGGGGGGGCCAGAGAGTCTGCAAGTCCACTAAGCCCCCAGGTAATGCTGCGGCTGTGGGCCCCAGGATCACATTTTGAGAAGCACCATGCTATGGAGCATGAACCAGGACACCACACGTATTCACTGAGAGAACAGACTCGTGAGGGAACAGACAGGCACTGGCTATTTAGAAAAAGGTTCTAGAAACAAGCTTCGACCGGCTGCTGAGCTGTTAGAACTGTGCTGCTGTCTTGTACAGACCTGTGCTAAGGAAAATGTCATTTACCCAAGGAACTCTTGTGAAAACCATCATCCAAATTAAACGGTGTTTCGTTATTGCAAATTATCTTCTCAGTGCTAGACCCTGAGGACAGAGGCAAAGACGACATATGCCCACCTTCGTGGGCCTCAGTTGAGAGGGTATCCATGCACGACTCAGCTGAGGAGAGGGTCACATGCAGCACAGCTTCCCTGGATGGGGTGGTCATGAGCCAAGTCTTGAAGGAGGGGGATGAATTACTTGAAATTGAAACTGTCCTGAAACATTTCGGGGATTATAGACACTATGGACCAAATCACCGGATGCACACAGGGTTTACGTCAGTCTGGGGCGGGCGGCCTACAACAGTCCCGTGTTGCTTCCAAAACAAAATATCCTTTCTTATTCGACAACACTCAGATAAGCAAACTGCTTACATCCACGACTTCATCTTTGGACTGAAAATCGGACACCAGCACGTTTTCCCCATCAGACACTCTGGTGAGCGAGACACACATTTTGCCGGAGACAAGTTGGTGGGCGTTGGCTGGGAGGTATTTGTGGAGATTGTCTCGTAGGCACTTGCCCATGTTGAAGGATGGATGGAAGATGCCAATGTTCCGACTCCTGGCCTTCCGGACAATCTCCATGAGGATCTGCAGAAGCAGGTCTGGGGGCAGGGAACAAATACATCAAAGAATGTACTACACCAGGCTGGATATGGTGGCTCATGCCTATAAACCCAGCACTCTGGGAGGCGAGGTGAGAGGATTACGTGAGCCCCGGAGTTGGAGACCAGCCTGGGCAACATAGAGAGATCTCAACAACAACAAAAAGTTTTTAATTAGCTGGGCATAGTGGCATGCACTTGTAGTCCCAGCTATTCAGGAGGCTGAAGTGGAAGGATCGCCTGAACCCAGAAGGCTGAGTGTGATGAGCCATGATTGTGCCAGGGCACTCTGGCCTGGGCTACAGAGTGAGAACCTCCCCCCCAATAATGTACTACACCAGAGACAGAAATTCTTTTTGGCAAGAACAGAAACCAAACAGCAAGGAAGCTACCAAACTTTTTCTAGACCTGCACTATCTAACATGATAGCCATATGTGGCCACTGAACCCTTGAAATGTGGCTGGTCCGAATTGAGACGTACAAAATACACACTGGATTTCAAAGTCTTAGTATGAAATAGCTCTTTAATGATGTTTTATACTGATTCAATGTGAAAATGATAATATTTTGCATATATTGGATTCAATAAAATTATTTTCACCTAGGTCTTTTACTTTTCAACATGGCTCCTAGGAAGTGTAGAGCGACACGCATAACTTGCACTATATTCCTGCTGCTCAGTGCTGCTCTAGGCTTCGGCCACTTGGAGGAAGCAACTTGGAAGAAGGCTTGCATTCTAAGTTGCCCAGGAGAGCGCTGCCCACCGCCATGCTCACAGAGCCAAAGCCTAGGAACACATCCGCATGAGGGCTTTGGAGCAGATGGCCTTAACACTGGAGGATGCCGGAGAAAGAGCACAGGCTTGGACCTGAGTTTGAATCCTGCTTCCACCTGTGTGACCTCAGTAAGGCACTCTGTCACCTGCTTATGTCTCAGGCTGTGCCTTTTAAATGTAGGGCAAGATTTACCTACATTTACCTATATTCTTCTGTTGGAGACAGAAATAATTTGATAAAATAGGATCTGTAAGAAGCTCTTAATAAATAACTACTGGTCTTAACCTTGAGACTCTCATGCCAGAATTACCAGACTGTATAGTGGGTACAGGGCACATTCGTGATCCCCATGCGATCTCATGCATTGGCCTGGCCCCCTCAGCCTGCTCTGCACTGTCCTGGCATGGAGAACCCCCCCTCCAACCAGCCTGACACCTGGCCAGCCATAAAACCTGAGATGCACAAGGACAGACATGCCCTAGCCTGACCCAACTCTGACCTCAACTCACAGCTCTCCCTCCTTGCGTGGCCCCACTGGGCCTGGCCAGAAGGGGTGGAATTGAACATGGCTGGCAGGTTCCACCTGTCTCTCCTGCCAAGTCAGCCTGGGCTCTGATGCACTGAGGAGCTGTGCCCAGGTCGCAACCCCTGTGGGGGCTTAAAGCAGAAACCTGGGGCCCCGGAATACAGGGAATGGCTCTGGATCTACTTTCCCGGGCCTTGGTGGTCCCTGAGCCTCCCTGTCCTGCCAGGCACGGCCCCAGGCTGCACCCATCCTCCGCCTGGTTAGGAACCCCCTCTGTATTGGAGTCAGTGTACTGCAGGCTCCTGGGATCACTGCATTTGAATCTTTTCCCAGCTCAACATGTGTCCATGTGGGTGCCCACAGGCCACCTTGGGCTGCAAGAGCTGGCTTTTATCATTGCTTAAAGCCCATGGTGTGCAGATGGTCATGTGGCCAGTCTAATCCCCCCTGAGGCCACACTTCCTGCCCTTTGCTCCTCTCCCCTTCTCCGGGAAGGCAGCTAGCCAGAGCAATCTAATCCCTAATCGCCACCTCCTAGTCAGCCCAGGGTCTGCTCATCGATGTTACCCAATGGCTGGGCTCTGCCTACCAGCAGGGGCTTCCTAGCCTCCAGGAACACAATCACTCCCTACTAGCTCTGGCTGGCAGCAAAGAGAACATTGTTAAGGAAGCCCAGATAAACGGGGGCTGATAAGGGACATTATCTCCCAGTGGGGGAACTAGGGTGTTAACAGTTCCCAGTTACTTGCCTCTGACCCTGCCTGCTGGCTCAAAACTCCAGGCCCATAACACTTAGGCCCTGGGAAGGATGCCACACCCTACTAGTTTGGACTAGCGAGAAACAAACCCCCATTCTGCCCCCCTCCCGTGGGCACCCGTAAGGACAAACGTTTCACTACGACCAGATTCAAATGCGCAGAATCTCACTTCCAGTGCCTCTGAGCTGGGGAGGGGAGGGCTGCCCCGGGTTAGTGTTGACAGAGGAGAGGATGGGGTGGGGGATGTCCAGGGATGCACGCTAGCCCCAAGGAAGGGTCCCACCTGCTGGAGGAGAGAGAGAGGAAACAACTTCCGATTTCACAGCAATCCCTCACGACTCCAGCTAGTCTGCCCCGGTGGACGCTCAAGGGTGGTCCCACCCGAGAGGCTACTCAGCCTTCAGTGGGCCGGGCTGTGACCAAAAGCTTCAGTCCCTCCAGTCCCCGAAGGGCAGACGCCCGGCCTAGGACACAAAGGCCCGCTCTTGGTCAGACCCAGGGCAAATCAGCCCTTCGGCCGCTCAGCCCGTCCAGCACCTCCCGCGCGGACGCCGGAACCGCAGGGACCAGCACCACCCTCCGCCCCGGGTCCCACTCCCTGCTCGCGTCGCTCGGAGACGCCCCGGCGCTCAGTCCCGAGGCGAGGGGAAGCGGAGGGGGGTTGGGGTGGGGATGCGCGTGTCCCTGCCTTCGGAAGACGCCGCACTGCCCGATGTCCCCACGCCCAGCAGAGCCGCCCCGCTG
>NW_007231750.1:188006-261093 GCF_000164805.1 Carlito syrichta | reverse complement strand
CGGAGAGAGAAGCGTCCCAAACCGCCAAAGGCGTTGTGCCGGGCCTGGAGAGAAACGGCTTCCTTCTCTGTTCCTTTTCATCCATTAAGTCGCAGTTGGCGCCCACTTAGATCTTTCTTTTAAAAAAAAAAAATCATGTATTTATGTCAATGACTTCAGAAGGTACAAATTGTTTTAGATTACATTTGTATAGTGGCAAAGAAGTCTGGGCTTTAAGTGTACCCACCACCCCCACCTGCCACTTAGATTCTTAACATCCCTGTGACACTGTATCGTTTCCTTTCGGAGACAGGAAAGCCAACCTGAAGCAGCCACCACCATCTAAACGGAATGCCATGCCTTTGCTTTTTTGCAGTTTTCTGCATGACTGTCTTCAATTCACGGCAGGTGGTAGGGATTTTTCATTTAATGCCAGCCAGTAACAGGACGTTTCCACCTCAAGGTTTCTTATCAGTGAAAATTGTGAATGACAGGTGCTGGTGGTGGGCACAGTGCTGGAACGTGGGAGTTTAGGAAGCTGAGGCCTGGATGAGTCCTGGTACCCTGTCTTACTCTGTTCAGGCTGCTATAACAAAATACCATAAACTGGGGGGCTTACAAACACCAAATATTTATTTCTCACAGTCCTGGTGACTGGGAAGTTCAAGTTCAAGGCGCCAGCAGATTCAGGGTCTGCGGAGGAGCATTCCTCATAGAGGGCACTTTCTTGCTGCATCCTTGCCTGGAGGAAGGGGCAAGGCAGTTCCAGGTCCTCTTTATGTGTTTGTTTGTTCGTTTGTTTAAACCAGCCCACATCATGCTGTGATGGAGCCTCTTTCATAAGGGTACTAATCTCATTCATGAGGGTGACATTCTCATGATCTAATCACCTCCCAAAAGGCCCCACCTCCAAAGACCATCACCTTGGGGGGTAGGATTTCAACACATGAATTTTGGAGGAACACAAATATTCAGATCATAGCATGCCTTTAGGAGGTACCTAAGACATCCCTTGACCTACATTCCTGACCATGTCCACAGCAGTCCAGGTGGGGAGGTCATGCATTTGCCCAGAGCTCTGAGGATCTTGGGGCTGCCAGGCCATCTTATCCCCCACTGGAATGGACAAAGAAGCCCTATGTAGAATGCAGAAGGTGTGGACTTTGGAGCCAGGCCTTCCCCTCTGTGCCTTTGTGTCCTTGTCTGCAAAATGACTGTGGCGGGGTTGCCGTCAGGATTCCAAGTGTCACCAGAGAAACACCTAGACAGGTGGGCAATGGTTATTGGTTCAGGGTTCATAGCCTCCTATCCAGCAGTTTCCTTATCTGCTGCATCTCCTGCTTTCACCCTGCTTAGAGGGGTGAGGGAGCCAAGAGCAAGACTGTCTAGGGACAGGAATTCCCAGGGCATGGAAGTCACAAGCCCTTGGTAAATACCTGGGCTGAAGACCTCATCACACAGATGTTTTACAGATGGAGGCCCAGAGCAAAGCAGAATCAGGTCCCACGGACTGTCAGGAGAACTGGGAACCAGATGGTGGTCCTGTCTGTTCCCAATTATGTGACTTGCTGGAGGGGGCCATTGCCCACAGTCCTGCCCCAACTGCCCTTCACACCACCTCACACTCAGAGCTGGGGCAGAACTGAGATTTCTGGGTGGGAGAACTAAAGCTTCAGGCAGGGTCAGCTGGGGTTAGGATCTCTAGCCTTTGCTCCCCATCCAGGGACCCTTCATTCTGCACCCACCCCATCCCTCCTGCATTGCCTGACACTCTTTGGACTAAGATAGGAGGGCCACATCCTGGGAACCGGGATTCCTATTCTCTTTTTGCTCACCGGCACTCACATGCAACCAGCCACGCTAGACATTTGTCCTGCCCAATGTGACTCAGATGTAGGCAGGAATGGAGCAGGGCTGAAGGTTCACCCCCTCTTCATCACTACCTGTTGACAGCAGATGGGAACCCTGCTCCACTTTCCAGAAACAAAGAAAAGGACCAAGCAAGGGTCTCACAGCCTAGCTCTCTCAGCCCCTCACCTAGTGCCTGGTGGGGCAGGCATATGATTTCATGGTTGAGGCTGCAAGCTTTGGCATCCGATGGCCAGGGAACAAATGCCAGCTTTTCTGAGCACTAGTATTAGACTTTACAAGCATCATTTAATCTCTCAGAGCTTTTATATCTGTACCACTGGGGACAAAACAGCTGTTTGAGGGTTGTTATGAGATTAAATGTGATGGACAGAAAGCACCCAGCACAATGCCTGGCAGTATCGCCCTGAGCCCTTGTCTCTCTCTCTCTCTCTCTCTCTCTTTCCCTCTCTCTCTGTCCCTGTCTCTGTCTTTCCCACCCACAAGTGGCCCCTTCTGCGATCTGGACCCAGCCATCATTGCTGGCATACTGAGTCATAAACATCTCCTATCTTAGACTCGCTATTCAGGCCTCAGGGAAGCTTCTCCCTATCTCTTGACCTATTATCTAAAAAAAAGGTGACTGCTTTGCCCATAGTGCAAAGATCTGTGGTTGTGCCCCGTTCACATCAGACGTGGACACCACTGTGAGGAATGGAAAAGATTGGCAGCTGAGGAGCTTGGGAAAGGAGAAAAGCGATCTAATGCATCAGATCCCGTCAGAAGGCACAGAGGTTTGCATGATGAAGTGTGGTTTTCCAGGAGTAATAGCATCCATTTCCTCAAGGCTCTTCACATTCCTATTCATAGTACTTGTGACAGAACATGGGGGACTGGTTGGCAACAGCAGCACCCAAAGGCTGGGGACCATTTTTCAACATTAAGCAATTGATGCTGCCATTAAATTTGTATATTTATGGTTCTGATTGTAACATATGATACATGATAGCTCTATTTGGGCAACTAGGTATGAAACAGTAGAATTGCATAGTTGTTTTGTTTTTGTTTTTGTTTTTGTTTTGAGTCAGGATCTCAATATGTTGCCCAGGCTGGAGTGCAGTGGCCCAATCATAGCTTGCCACAGCCTTGATCTGCTGGGTTCAGATGATTTTTCTGCCTCAGTCTCCTGAGTAGCTAGAACTACAGGCACACACCACCACGCTTGGCTAATTTTCTTTTCTTTCTTTTTCTTTCTTTCTTTCTTTCTCTCTTTCTTTCTTTCGTAGAGATGAGGTCTTGCTATGTTGCCCAGGCTGATCTCAAACTCCTGGGTTCAGGTGATCCTCCCACCTTGGCCTCCCAAAGTGCAGGCATTACAGGCGTGAGCCACCATATCCAGCATCAAATAGTTTTATGTCAATCAAAGTAATACAATTTTAATTTTCAGTCATATTAAATCATTTAGATTTAAAACTTTCAATATTTTTTAGATGATACATGGAGTGGCCAACTTGTTCCAGTCTTTCTGGGACTTACCTGGTTTTAGCACTGAAATTTCTGCATCCGGGACAATTCCTCAATCTCGAGATAAGCTAGGATACTTGCTCAACCTTAAGTCTTTTGCTCTGGGCCTTGCAGGTGTCGGGGTAGATCTACCTAGCCCATAATAAGTCTTCAATGAATCCTAGCAATTATTCATCTTATTGGACAAGGGATGGCCAAATCACTGGTCTAGAGATCTGTGAGAAGACATAGAGAATCAGAAACCAGTTCAGAATGAAAAAACCAGTTGACCCTCATCTTTCATGGGTTGTGTATCTGCCAGTTTGCCTACGAGCTAAAGTTTATTTGAAACTCCAAAGTCAATACTCAAGGACATTAATAGACAGGCACAGGGAAGCATACTAATCTGAGTTGCCCAATTCCCAGTTGAGGTTATGCAAGGTGACACTGCCTTCTTGTTTGACCCTCATGCTGTAAACAAGTGTCCTTTTTATTGTCCATTAGAAACTTTTTTTGGTAATTTTGCTGCCTAAAATAGTACCCATGCATTGTGCTGAAATATGGTCCAGTATTCCCAAGTGCTAGGAGCCTATGATGTGACTTACAGAGAAAATCTCTGTGCTAGAGATGCTTCGTTCAGGAATGAGCTATAGTGCTGTTGGCTGTGGGTTCAGTGCTAATGAGTTGACAGTATGTGGTATACCAGTTAAGGTGTCTTTAAACAGGAACACACATAAAACACAATAACTTATTGATTAGCTGACAAAAATGTTTTGACCAGAGTCTTGCAGGAACCTAACCCTGCACTTGCTCTAGGAGCAGTGATTTGGTATTGGCTAGTCCTGTGTTTGCGGTGACTTTCTAGAACATAACGACCATGAGTAACAAGAATTGACTGTCCTCCCGCCATTCATGAAGGGGGTCAGGTGGGTATTTGACACTAGGGAGTGTTCCCTCTGCAGAACTGAAAATATGGAATGTCCCCACCTTGACCTGCTGGCTCAGCACAGGCACACTGGGTCCAAAGAGTGACAAGTCTGCTGTCCTCTGCCCTGCACTGATGGACAAAGGAGGCCAGTGTCCTTCACACAGTTACCAAACCCAGCACCTTGGGGACTCTGTGAGAGGTCTTAGCCTACCTGCCAACCTGTCAGATGTCTTGATCTGTTCACAGAGAGATGTTTCTGTCAATGGGAGAACTGGTGAATTCCAGTCTTGGACAAAAAGGGAATAGAAACAAGATTCAGGCTAAGTGGGACAGAGCGTATGTGAAAATCTCCCCTTGCCCACCAATGTCCTTCCCTCAGGGCCCCAGGCTGGGTCTAGACCTTCCACCACCACACACCTTTTCTGACATTTCCCAATCCCCATTGATAGCATCAAGTAGGAGTCCTGATCATCCCAGTTTCAGCCTCACCTCATCCCCAGGTCACCATTCCTGGACCAGTGTCCCAGCACTGGCTGCAAGTCACTTTTTTTTCTATTTTTAAAATTGTATTAAAATATACATAGCATAAAATTAGCCATTTTAGCCAGTTTAAAATGTACAGTTCAGTGACATTAAGTATATTCATACTGTTGTGCAATCATCACCACCATCCATCTCCAGAACATTTTCACCTTCTAAAACTGAAACTCTGTCCCCATTAAACACTAACTCCCCATTCTCCCTCCCCAAGCCCCTGGCAACTACTGTTTTACTTTCTGTCCCTATGAATTTGACTACTCTAAGTATCTTATATAAGTGAAGTGTGACAGTAGTTTTTTTTCTTTTTGGTCTGACTTATTTTGCTTAATATAATGTCCTCAAGGTTCACCTGTGTCAGAATTTCCTTCCTCTTTAAGGCTGAATAAATGTTCCATTGCATGGATCGACCACAATGTGTCTATCTGTTCATGTGGTTCAATCTTGCACCTGTTATCACATAACCCTCCTCCTGCTCCGGGTCTCAGGTCCCCAACTTTGGTGTCAGTCCTCAGGGCTGAGATCCTGCTCAGGTTTTCACTGTCCCCTAGACAGGACACAGGATGGCCCCTGTCCTGCACACATTCCTCTAAGTGTTCTGGTTCTAGGGGGAATTGAATTGCTCACACTCACAGTGCTGGGAGAGTGCAGAGTCAACATTGAAGGGCTGGAGTGACCAGCAGGGCTTACTCACTGGGTGTGGACAAGGCAGACGGACAGTTCCTGCCACATGCCAGAGGCCACATTGCTGGGGACCAGCATCCTCCTGTCTGCTGGTGATGATGGGCTCTGCCCTGCCCAGGAAGCATGCTCCAAATAGTCCCTTCCTCTTTCATCCCCCCAGGATAGCTCCATGCAGACCTTGTCCTTTAGCCAACGTAGGGCAAGTGGTCAGTGCTGGCCAAGGTCTGGACTCCAAGTCCCCCTGTTTGCAGTGTGACAAGAGCCGTGTCTAGGTCCAGAGCGCCTATGACTGCAGAGCTGGGTTTAACACCCACAGAAGCTATACTTGTTGAGCATTTCTACTGAGTATTTTCCATGGTTTATCTTAATCTAAGGGAGCCCACTACTTCTGACTGTCTTCCCAGATATGCTTTGGGCTGCTCCAGAACCAAACTCAATATCTTGCAACCCCTCTTGACTTCTACACTGCTTATGCTTTTTCTGGAAACTCCCTACCCCACATCGGCAGCCTTGCCTAAAAGTCTTAGGTCTGTGGGTATACCAGGTGGAGAGACTGGGGGAAGGGAACAAGGGAGGAGGCTGTGGAGATAGTCCCATGGGAGCTGCAAGTCATCAAGTAAAGGAAGAGGAGAAGGGAGGGGATTCAGGGACTGTGTAGGCTGCAAAGTCTGCTGGATGTTGATCTGGATGGTCCGCCAACATTTTTCTCCTGGACCCCAAAAGACACTTGAAAAACAGTGTACTTCCTTGCACATCTTCCCTTCCTTCCTTCTTTTCTCTCTCTCTTCCTTCTTCTTCTTCTTCCCCCTTCCTCTCCTCTTCCTCCTTCTCCTCTTCCTCTTCTTCTTCTTCTTTGTCTTCTTCTGCATCATCTTGATTTTTTGTAGAGATGAGGTCTTACTATGTTGCCTAGGCTGATCTCGAACTGCTGAGCTCAAGAAATCCTCCTGTCTTGGCTTCCCATAGTGCTGGACCCAGCCTCTTGCACATTTTAAAGTCAATATTATAGGAGAGGGAAAATTCATTTTCTTCTACCCATCTGTCATAGTCCATTTTGGCTGCTATAACAGAATACCCGAGACTGGGTAAGTATAAAGCACAAACATTTATTTCTTAGTCTGGATGCTGGGAAGTCCAAGATCAAGGCACCCGTGTCTGTTGTCTTGTGAGAACCTTCATGCTGTGTCCTCACATGACAGAAGAGCAGAAGAGAGCAAACCTGCTTCCTGGAACCCTTTTTATAGCAGCATTAACCCACTCACGAGGGTGGAGCCCTCCGACTTACAAACCATCCATTAGATCCCCTCCCAACACCCTTGCACCAGGGATTAAGTTTAACATAAGTTTTGGAGGGGACAAAAACATTCAAACCCAGCACCATCTGAGGTTCATTGGCTGAGGTTCCGAAGACGATGAACAAGAGGAAAACACTCCAGTTTATGTAATATAAGTCTTATGTGACACGGAGACTTCATACAGAAATGGAGACCTGAAGACACGGTCAAACCTGAGTGTTTTTATACCAGGTTTGATGAAAAGTGGAAAGCCGTGGGGAACATGATAGGACAGGGATGAATCAAGGGCAGGAAACTGGGGTGGGGAGAAAACTTGACAAGGCTTGTTCTCCTTTCCTTTGGGCAAAGTCAGGACCCGTCTTACCTGAGGGTTTTATGATCTGCTCCAGGGGACAAGGGGGAGGTCACAGAGTCCTTCCTGAACTTCCATTTCTCAAATTCCTTCAGCCAAAAATGGTGTGGGGGAGTGTGTTCTGAATCTTGTCAATATCTAAATTTTTCTTTATGTGTACAAATAATTTCAAGAATTGCAAGTTCCATCGTGTGTGTGTGTGTGTGTGTGCGTGTGTGTATGTGTGTATGTGTGTGAATGTCATAACTCTTTTAAATATATCATATGTTAAATGGAATTTAATTCTCCAGGGATTTGAAAACTACCAGTACGCATTTAAAGGTATACACACACGGTGGCAATTGCCAGGTCATTGTGGCCATTGCCTTGATAAGCTGTGGTGTCGCCATGTGCTCTTTGAGCTATGGCCAGGCCATGTTTCCTGGCTTTGATCCCCTCCCCTACCTTGGGGAGGTGAATCTCCTCTTTCTCTCTCTCTAATTCACTTTCTAAATAAACTATGTTTTCTAATCTAAAAAAAAGTATGCACACAAGTTAATGTTCAACAATAAAAAGTTTACTTCACTCTTTCTTGTCCTTGAACTCATCTTGCCATCCACTTCTATTATGAAATTTTATAAATATTTTATGCCTGAAAGCCTTTTATAGGTCATGTCTCTGCAACAAAAATAAATAGAAACATTTATAATGTTTCTGTGATCATAAGGCTCTAAGTGCTAAAAACATTTTTCCTGTTGGACTGAGTTATTATTGTAGATATTCTCAATACACAAGCATTACTTATTTACTGGAATGAGACAGGACTCAGCATTAATTCTATTCATATTTTCACTTTTATAAGGCAAATACTGAGAAGCCACTCACATAAATAAAATAATAGGAGTGGGAGTTTTTCATTGCAGGGTCACTCAATTATCCAAAAATGACTTAGTACTCTGTCAAGAAAAATGATTTTTAAGGACGTATCAGCTGCAAATTCATTTAGGTTCTTCCCCGACTTTGCAGAAGACAAAGAATTTGAGGTATGTTAAGTTGCAAAAGAATTATTACCCAGACAACAGAGTACAATACAACTCTGGTACCTCCACTGCCTTTTTGTTTTCGGCCCAGATATCCATCCACCATACCCTACTGCCCCCAGTAGGGGCTTGCTTCTGGATGGTAGAGAAAGAGGCTGAGACCAGGAGGTAAAGAACAGACCTAGGGCCTCCAACGTAGGCGGGATCTTGGGAGGGTGGTTTTGGGAAAGAATTTGGAAAATGACTCCCTTAACCTTATCTGACCCCATGCAGCCCTTGGAAAGTTCTTATGTAGGCTCAGGGATATGTGTTCCCCAGTTTGAAGACTACAGTCCCTGACAGGTGTCATTTCTTGCTGGGTTGACTACATCAGCCTCTTGACAAGTTGCTTGCCCGCCTCCAACATGGTCCCTGAGTAGTAAATTAAGATGTGAGGCTAATTTGTCACTCCCTGCTCCCCCTTCCTCTCAAAGCAAAGTTCAAAGCCCTATTCAGGCCTCCTGCCTCTGGTACACTGGTTTCTCCATTTCTGGGTTTTGTTAACTTCTTGAGCCCCAGGTTGCTACCAAAGTGCCATTTCCTCAGGGAAGCCATCCTGCTGGTCAAGTCCCAATTAAAACTCTTTTTGCCCCTGAACATTTCTTTCATGGAATTTATCAATTAGACTCAAATAAAATATTTGAGCAACGGCTTTCTACACCTGACTTCTACACCCAACTATAAGATCCAGGAGAGTGAGAGTGTCTGTCCTGCTCAGCATGGAGTACCCACCACTTAGCACTGAATTTGGCCCCTGGTGGCCCTTGAAAGGTGTTGGAATGAATGAATGAATCTTAAAATGATACCCTTTCATTATGCCTGTCTAAACTTGATTCTCTTCCAAAGTTAAGTACCTTCCCAGACTTACATATTTTCTTCACTCACATACCCACATTTGATCTAAGAATTCATTTCAAACTTCTTTAACACCCTAGGCATTCTCTGAGACTGGGTTCCTCCAGAAGCTGACTCTGAGACAAGGATTTGAGTGCAAGATGAACCCAAGAGGCATCAGCAGGGGAGTGACACAGTGAGAAGGGAAGGGCTGTCTAGTGGACAGGTTACTACCATGGGCAAATGGGGTTCAATCCTGCTGGGGTTGAGGGGAAGGAAACCAGGGTATTAATCCACCAAGTCTCATCTGCCATTGACTGAGGGCCACTCCTAGAGGGTCCCTCCCAGCCCTTGTGGTCTGCTTAGGGCAGCCAGCCTACGGAGGTGGGGGGAGCCACCCTTGGGGGGCGGGACAGAGCGGCCCACAGGGATATGATTGAGGCACAGGCATGTGTACCAGATGGGGCCACCTTCAAGAAACTCACAGCCTGGCAGGGGGGTCAGGAGTCAAACTCTTACAAAGGTGATGACCCCACAGGGTGGTCAGTGAGAGAAGCACAGTCACTGTGATTGTACAGAGGTTCCTGGGGCTGGAAGTCATGAGAGAAGGAGAGGTTGGAAGGAGCTTTGGGGGACATTGCCTGGGTGAGTTACCCAGGGGCTTGGGAGGGAGACAGAAGGAGTCTAGATTGAATTCTGGTTGGGACAGGAAGTGATAAAGAATTAGGCAGGGGATCAACATGGTCTTGTTTCACTTTAGGAAGATCTGGGGTCTGAAGATCTGAGGTGGAAGTCAGCAGGTTTGTACACTCAGATGGGAAAGAATCCCACTGTCATTTCCCTGCCTGTAACTGAAAGGTAGTATTTTCTTCAAAGACAGATGTAGGCAACAGAACCTGTGACTTGGTCACTAATAGAAATCATAGGGTCTTTAAAAAAAATGTTATTTTAAAGATGTGGGGTACAATTCAGGGTTAGGGATACAAATGCTCATTATGCAGGTACCCTTGTTAATGAGGTGTGCACAGGTATTTTTATACCACATGACAATGATAGATCTCCAGATATGAGTTAGGTTTATTTCTTTGAAATTCTGGAGTATCAGATATCCCGGTAGATCTTATGTACTACAGGAACAAAAAAGCACATCTATTATTGTATCACAATGGAAACATACTTTGATCACTATATTTGAAAATGAACCTTCTGGCTTATGCCTGTAGTCCCAGTCAGTGCTTTGGGAGACCGGGGCAGGAGGAACGCTTGAGTCTAGGAGACCAGCGTAGACACAGCAAGACCCTGTTCCCCCCAACATAAAAAAATAGCCAGACACGGTGGTCTTGGTGGGATGCACCCAGAGTCCCAGCTACTGGGGAGGCTGAGGCAAAGGATTGCCTGAGCCCAGGAGGTTGAGGCTGTGGTGAGTTGTGATTGTGCCACTATACTCCAGCCTGGGTGACAGAGTAAGAACCTAATGCAAAAAAAAAAAAAAAAAGGCGGGGGCGGGGGAGGGATTTTTAAAAAGCCAAAACTTGTAATTATTTTAAATATTTAAAAACATTCTTCCAAGAAGGGGTCCTAGGCTCCACTGTGCTGCTCACAGGCAAAGATTAAGAACCTGGGCTAGCTGCTGTGGGGAAGGAGCCCTGGGGATGTGGAATGGGAAGCAGACAGACCATGGAGGAGGTGTGTAGGTACCCAGGAGAGGTGGCAGCTTGGACCGGTGGGGCAGAGCTGGAGATGGTGAAAGTGGATGGGTTTGAGAGCTACCTACAGGACTTTCTGGTGGTCTGGGGATGGTGTAAGGGACTCAAGGATGATGGTACCATTTTAAATGACAGAGGAGGCTGGGGATAGATTTGGAGAGACAAATGATGTTTGCTTTGGCCCTGCTGGGTTGGAGGGGCCTTGTGGACAACCAAGGGGAGAGGTCAGGCAGACATTCGATGTACAGGTCTGGAACTTAGTGGGGAAGAAGGAGCACTTATCTGAGCATCATGGGTGGAGACCCTACTTAAAGCCAGGAGCCTGGAGGAGAAAGTGTGGGAGGGAGTACATAGAGAGGCAGGGAAGACAGAGCCTTGGGGCAGCCTGGAAGGAGAGGAGGGAGAAACGAAGCCAAACAAAGTATGGAGAAATCAGAAAGAGCAGGCAGAGCAGTGACTACCCACTCACTTTGGTAATAAGACCACAGCAATCTCAGGGAGGGGACAAACACCACCTTGAGATGCATCAAACCCAGAAAGAGGCCTGTCAGTGGCATCAGCTGTGTTTGTTGCAAAGGAGGGGGAAAAATGCAGCAGAAGCTGGAGGGAAAGGCAGGTCAAGATAGGGTTTTTAAGAAGGCAGGGGTGTTAAAGTGGTTTTGTATGCATATGGTGAGAGGGCCATAACATAGTATACCATAGACTTGGGTTAAAAACATGCTATAACCCAATAAATATGTAATCAGCTTGTGGACAATAGCACAGCCATTTTAGTTTTCTGCTTTAAAACATAACCTGTAGCTGTTTAAAGTTTCAGTTATGGGAAAAACTGCAAAGCTCCAGTTCAAGCTTCAACCCCTTCCCTTGACTCACTTTCCCCTTAGCAACAACCAATCAGGTGCCAGGGGGAAATCACCTAAGTTTCCAGATATCTCTTCAACTTCCCCAGCTAGTGGGCCAAGGTCAGCCCGAGTCAAACTAGCCAATCCTCCATGATTGAGCTGACCACCAGAGGTTACTACCCAATTAAATGGTAACAAGACTGGAAAGTCCCCCCAAATTCCTCCTCCCTTTGTGTAACCATAATAAAAGGTGTCTGCTTAAAGAAGTCGGGGCCTCTGGGTGTACTCCGCTGCGTCGGTGGTCTACAGAGGTCCAGGCTCGAGCTTGCAAATAAAGACCCTCTTGAACTTTCATCGGAATTGGCTCTCGGTGGTCTCTCGGATTGAACATTTGGCCACTACATTCGGGGGCTCTCCCAGGATCCCAGAGACCCCCGAGACCCCAGTCCAGAGGGTTCTCAGGCCGGCATTCGGTAAGTCGCTCCCGGGTTAGTGCATCTGTGTCCTGTATCTCAGGTGGAGCTCTACACTTTGTTCTGAGGTCGGCATCAGGCTAGGTGGACGTGCTGGAAAGCCGCCAGCCGGGGCTCGTGGGAGATGTCCCACGACCCCATCCGGAGGACGAGCTCTTCATCTGTGAGGATGGTCAGACTCGTCAATGGTCTGTCTCTCCCCTATTGTACTTTCAGATTTGTTTTTGCAGCCGCTACTGTTTGTCTCTTGTCATTTTCCCTTTCGTCTTGTTGGTTGTGTTTGTTGTAACGACAGTACTGATGTATGAGATGGGACAGGCACAGACAACGCCGTTAACGCTCATGACTAATCACTTTTCAGAACTAAAGGAAAGGGCGCACAATTTGAGTGTCAAAATTCACAAAAAGAAATTCCGGGATTTGTGCGCCACTGAGTGGCCCGCCTTCAGTGTAGGCTGGCCACAAGAAGGGACCTTTCTAGCAAGTGTTCTCTTGCAGGTCAAGAATGTCATCCTCCAAAGACGCTCCCAGGGACACCTAGACCAACTACCTTATATACTGGTCTGGCAAGATATAGTAGAATCCCCTCCCCCTTGGGTAAAACCCTACCTTCCTACCCCATTAAAGTCATTGAATGTGCTCACTTTGCAGGAGAAGGGGGTGGAATCTTCAGAGCCTCCAGAGAGTGTGTTGTCACAGTCTCGGGAAAAGTAGAATCCCTTCCATAAGTCCCCAAAGAATCCCTTTTACCCCATTCTCCCTGATTCTAACTTGAAAGAGATAATTTCCCCCCACATACAGTTCAGCTCCCCCTAGACCTTCAGCCCCGCCAGTGCCGCAACCTCAAGCTGCCGCCGCTGCCACCATCACCACTGTGGAGGCAGAGCCAGGAGTGGCTGGGGAGGAAAGGCAGGAAAGAGACATGAATGGGCCAGCTGCAGGGACTCGAGGGAGAGTCGCAGGGTGGCTGGTCCTGGAGTGGGCCCGGTTGACTTCACGGTGATCTTGCCACTGAGAGTGGCTGGGCCCCCAGATGAGGCCGGGAACCAACCCATGCAGTATTGGCTGTTTTCCACTAGTGATCTATACGATTGGAAAACACAAACTGCTACTTTCTCTGAGAATCCTAGAGGGCTGATTAACTTGCTGAAAAGCATTCTCTTTACCCACCAGCCTACCTGGGATGATTGCCAGATGCTTCTACAGGTATTATTCACCACTGAAGAGAAAAAAAGAATCCATACAGAGGCCCAGAAGCTGGTTCTGGGAATTGATGGACAGCCCACCACCAACCCTGATCTTATAAATGCAGCCTTTCCCCTTTCCCGACCTGGATGAGATTTTAACACGGCAAAAGATAAGGAAAAACTCCGGGTCTACCGCCAGGCTCTGATGGCAGGTCTCCGGGCAGCTGCTCGTAAGCCCACTAATTTGATTAAGGTATATAACATAAGGCAGGACAGGAATGAGAGCCCAGCCACATTTTTGGAGCACATTATGGAAGACTTCTGTCAATATACCCCAATGGATCCAGAGGCACCAGAAACCAAAGCGGCTATAATCATGGCATTCGTTAATCAGGCAGCACCAGATATCAAAAGGAAGCTGCAGAAAGTAGAAAGATTAGGAGAAAAAAGTTTACAGGATCTGCTGGGGGTGGCCTAGAAAGCCTTTAACAATAGAGAGAGTCTGGAAAAACACCAGGATAGGCGTAGCGAGCAGCAGACCAAGGGATTAACCAAAATTCTCTTAGCCGCCACTACCCACGACCCCAAGAAAAAAACAAAAGCGGCTAAAAAAATTGGCTTCTGAATCAGGCAACAAACCAGGAAACCCTCAGCTGGACCGCCCCAAGTTAGGGAAAAATCAGTGCTTCTACTGCAAGGAGGAAGGACACTACATAAAAGACTGCCCTAAGCGCCCTCCCTGTCCTGAGGACAAAGTGACTGTACTTGTAACTGAATAGGGAGGTCAGGGCTCAGAGTCCCCCACTGAGCCCCGGGTAACCTTCGAGGTAGGGGGGAAACCCGTGACTTTTCATGTGGATTCAGGAGCGGAGTGATCCGTATTATTGAAACCACAAGGCCCTCTCTCAGACAAAATATCATGGGTTCAAGGAGCTGACGAGATGAGACCGGCACGCTGGATCACTAAGAGAACAGTAAATTTAAGCACTGTTACGGTCGCCCATGAATTCTTAGTTCTTTCCGATTGCCCATACCCTTTGTTTGGGAGAGATCTGTTAACCAAAGTGAAAGCAAATCTCAGCTTTCGGCCAGACGGGGTGACAGTAACAGATTCAGTTGGGCGCCTCCTGTAGATTCTAACTGTAAAATTAGAAGACGAATACAGGCTATGTCAGGCCCCTGACCTGGAGATAAAATTGGACATTCAAGACTGGCTTCGGAAAATTCCCCTAGCCTGGGCAGAAACTGGAAAAATAGGGTTGGCTAAATACAGGCCAGCAGTGTTTGTGGAACTGAAGCCCAGAGCAGACCCAGCCCGGGTCCAGCAATATCCAATCCCTGTGGTGGCACGAAATGGGATAACCCCCCACATACGGTGGCTGCTGGATGAGAAAATATTGCGGCCTTGTCAGTCTGCCTGAAATACACCCTTGCTGCCAGTGCGAAAGCCCAATTCAACTGACTACCAGCCTGTTCAGGACTTAGGGAAGTAAACCGCCGGGTGATGGACATACACCCATACATATAGGGGTCCCTAACCCCTATACCCTCCTCACCGCCCTGGCCCCAGGCAAGGTTTGGTACACAATATTAGATTTAAAAGATGCCTTTTTCAGCTTACCGTTGGCCCCACAGAGTCAGGACATCTTTGCCTTCGAGTGGCTGGACCCAGAAAGAGGGATCAGTGGGCGACTCACCTGGACCCGGCTTCCCAAGGATTCAAAAACTCTCCCACCATCTTCGATGAAACCTTACATGAAGACCTGGGTGAGTTCCGTAACACACACACCACCCTAACCCTGTTGCAGTATGTGGATGATATTCTGCTAGCCGCAGAAAATCAGGACGCGTGCTTACAAGGCACCAGAGATTTGCTACAAACACTAGGTGCTCTGGGCTATCGAGCCTCGGCCAAAAAGGCTCAAATCTACAAAACTGAAATAAGTTACCTGGGCTACAAACTAAAAGACGGGCAAAGATGGCTATTGGATGCCTGGAAGGAGATGGTACTGAAAATTCCACAACCACAAAATGTACGACAGGTACGTGAGTTCTTAGGATCGGCTGGCTTCTGCCGCCTATAGATTCCCGGGTTTTCTGAGCTCGCCCGGCCATTATATGAGGCCACCAAAAATAAGTCCGACCTCACATGGTCGGAGGACATGAACAGATTTTTCAAAACTCTTAAACAAGCCCTGGTGTCAGCCCCAGCTTTGCCAGATCTGACTAAATCCTTTTTCTTGTTTGTTGATGAGTCTTAGGGAATAGCCAAAGGAGTGCTGTTGCAGCAAATAGGGCCATAAAAGAGGCCAGTGACATACCTGTCAAAAAAGTTAGACTCCGTGGCTGCCGGCTGGCCCCCATGCCTACGGATCATCACGGCAGTTGCCACTATGGTCAAAGATGCTGACAAAATTGCCATGGGAAAAAAACTACATGTCACCGCCCCTCATGCTGTGGAAAGAGTTCTAAAACAACCACCTGACAGATAGATAAATAATGCCCAGCTAACTCATTATCAAAGTCTCCTTTTAAACCCAGCCAGAATCTTGTTTCAAGCTCCGGCTACTCTGAATCCAGCCACCCTGCTACCCGACCCGAATGGGGAAGGCCCCCTGCACGACTGCCAGGACATCCTGGCGCAGGTCCATGGAATACGGAAAGACCTCCAGGACCAGCCCCTAACCAACACCAAAGGAACTTGGTACACAGACGGCAGCAGCTTCGTGCAGGGCGGAACCAGGTATGCTGGGGCAGCAGTGACTACAGAGACTGAGACCTTATGGACAGCGCCACTTGCGGCCGGAACCTCGGCGCAGCGAGCCGAGCTCATTGCCCTCACTACGGCCCTAGTCATGGAAAAAGGACAGAGAATAAATGTTTATACTGACAGCAGGTATGCTTTTGCAACTGCGCACATTCATGGAGCCATCTATAAGGAGAGGGGGCTCTTAACTGCAGAAGGAAAGGCTATCAAAAATAAAACTGAGATCCTTGAGTTGTTACAGGCACTCTGGCTACCCAAAGCACTGGCCATAATACATCGTCCAGGATACCAGAAGAAGGACACGCCAGTGGCACAGGGAAACCATCTGGCAGATGCTGAGGCCAAAAAAGGCAGCCCTTTCTGTGGACCATGTCCTAGTGACCACACTGCCAGACCCTGGGTCCCTGGATCTGCCAGAAATCCCGAATTATACAGAGGAGGATTTAAAATGGATAAATGGGCAGCCTGAAGTTATGTTCTCAAACGACTGGTGGTGGATCCAACACTGGGATATGACCACCAGCAAATGGGATGTCATCCTTCCAGAACAGTTGGGTCGGCAACTGCTTATAAAAATGCACAGAAGTACCCACATGGGAACCAGAAAAATGGAAGAATTAATATGCCATGCAAACATGGTTATGCCCAACGGTCGACAAATGATCGGACAAATTGTAAATCAATGTCAGGCTTGTCAGGTTGTCAATGCAACCAATCCCAAACAAAACCCGGGGACCAGACTTCGGGAAAACCAGCCAGGAGCATACTGGGAAGTGGACTTCACTGAGGCAAAACCAGGAAAGTATGGATACAAGTACTTACTAGTGTTTATAGACACTTTTTCAGGGTGGACTGAGGCATTCCCTACCAAGAATGCAACTACACAGGTGGTAGCCAAGAAGCTCCTAGAAGATCTGATGCCCAGGTACGGTTTCCCGGTCCAAATCGGGTCGGACAACGGCCCCAGCTTCATCTCTAAGGTAATACAGGGGGTGGCTCAGGCACTGGGGGCGGATTGGAAATTACATTGTGCATACAGGCCCCGGAGCTCAGGACAGGTAGAAAGAATGAACAGAGCTCTAAAAGAGATCTTGACTAAATTAGTCCAGGAGACTGGCAGGGACTGGGTGGCTCTCCTTCCCTTTGCGCTGTATAGGGTGTGCAACTCACCCTATAAGCTAGGGTTTACTCCTTTTGAAATCATGTTTGGAGTGCCACCACCGGTAATACCTAACTTAAAGACAGAATTATTAATAGACATTGATGATCAAAAACTCCTTTTTTCCCTCCAAACTCTACAAAGGGTCCATGAGCAGGTGTGGCCCAGACTGAAAGCCCTTTATGAGACCGAACCACCGCCAACTCCCCACAACTACCAACCGGGGGACTGGGTGTACGTCCAGCGACATCAACATGAGACTCTGCAGCCGTGGTGGAAAGGACCGTCCGTCGTGATCCTGTCCACCCCCACTGCCTTGAAGGTGGAAGGTATCATGTCTTGGATACACCACACCCACGTCAAACTTGTTGACACCCCTGCTGTGCTGAAAGACTACACACCCAAATGGAACAGCCGACTGGACAAGGACAATCCCCTAAAGCTAAGACTATTTCGAGCTCCTTCTTCTTCCTTATAACAGTGATTAAATTCTTTTGGCGGCCCCCAACCCCCACCAACCCCAACGCCTAACCTGGCAGGTCTTAGCCACCACCACAGGTGGTGATGTTGTTTTTCAGACCTCCACGGTAGCCCTCCCCCGGCACCTGGTTCCCAACCCTAACTTGGGACCTGAGCCAAATGTATACCAACTGCGACTGGGACCTCACAATGGGGCGTGACATTTTCCCGTCCCTTGGAGCCAAATATGGAGCTCCAAGTCATGGTACTCAACCAGTCTCAAGATGGCTTTTGCATCTTGGTGCAGTTACTTCCCAAAATACTGTACCACACTGATGAGGACGTATTCCGGTTACTGACACAAGGAGAACACCTTCGGGCTAAGAGGGAACTGGTCTCTGCAATAACCCTGTCAATGTTGCTAAGACTAGGCCTTGCTGGGGCAGGAACGGGTATTACCTCCCTAGCCACTCAGTCCCATCATTACAGTAGCCTTTGGGCTGCAATAGATTCTGACATAGAGAAAATAGAAACTTCTATTTCACACTTACAGGACTCCCTAACCTCACTGTCTGAAGTAGTTTTGCAAAACCATAGAGGCCTAGACCTACTGATCCTCCAACAAGGTGGCCTCTGCACTGCCCTGGGAGAAGAATGTTGTTTCTACACTGACCATTCAGGCGTAGTAAAGGAATCTATGGCTAAGGTACGAGAAGGTTTGGCTAAGTGCAAATTAGAGCAGGACCAGAGGCAGGGATGGTTTGAAAGTTGGTTTAACTACTCACCTTGGTTAACCACACTATTGTCTGCTTTAATAGGCCCCATGATCATACATTTGCTGTTGCTGACCTTCGGTCCATGTATTCTAAACAAGCTAATAACTTTTATAAAAACTAGAATAAACACTGTGCAACTTATGGTCCTCAGACAACAATACCAACAGGTGCCCCTCGACAACTCAGCATGTTGAAGGAATCCAAGATTAGATTCACTCTACCCTCATGAGAAGAGAGGAATGAGAGGGCCATAACAGAGTATACCATAGACTTAGGTTGAGAACATGCTATAACCCAATAAATATGTAATCGGCTTGTGGACAATAGCACAGCCATTTTAGTTTTCTGCTTTAAAACATAACCTGTAGCTGTTTAAAATTTCAGTTATGGGAAAAACTGCAAAGCTCCAGTTCAAGCTTCAACCCCTTCCCTTGGCCCACTTTCCCCTTAGCAACAACCAATCAGGTGCCAGGGGGAAATCACCTAAAGTTTCCAGATGTCTCTGCAACTTTCCCAGCTAGTGGGCCAAGGTCAGCCCGAGTCAAGTTAGCCAATCCTCCATGATTGAGCTGACCACCAGAGGTTACTACCCAATTAAATGGTAACAAGACTGGAAAGTCCCCCCAAACTCCTCCTCCCTTTGTGTAACCATGATAAAAGGTGTCTGCTTAAAGAAGTCGGGGCCTCTGGGTGTACTCCACTGCGTCAGTGGTCGACAGAGGTCCAGGCTCGAGCTTGCAAATAAAGACCCTCTTGAACTTTCATTGGAATTGGCTCTTGGTGGTCTCTCGGATTGAACATTCGGCCACTACACTATTTAATTTTTATTAGCATCTCTGCTGAAAGTACAATGTATCTAGTCTTTTAGTAATGCAGTACAAAATGATCACTTAATACTTTAGCAGGTAATTAGGGTAAGCATTATGAAATGACTTCAGGATATTAAAGAATTTTACTCTGAAAATAATATCGAATAAATAAACTGCCAAGATCAATTGTTGATATATTAATATAATAGATAATGTTGAGTTTTTATAGTTTTGTTAAAATTAAAGCTCCTGGAAACACATTTGCACCAAATCTAAAAGTTTTACATATATTTCTTTATTTACTTTGTTCTATAAACACATATATCTTATTTAATTTTGCTATTATCTTTTTAAAAATCAGTGCATACCTAAATTTAGAAATATAATATCCACTCTTTGCAAATGTTATTTTATACTATTTTAAAGTAAGTGAAATTACTCTATCTTATTTTCAGTATTAACATTTCTCCAAAAAGTATTTATTTTTAGTTATTTTAGATTCAGATGGTACACATGTACCCTTGTTACATGGGTGTGTTGCATGATGGAGAGGTTTGGGCTTTTACTGTACCCATCATCTAAATGGTGAACACAGTAAAAATAGTTTTTCTTTTCTTTTCTTTCTTTCTTTTTTCTTTTCTTTTTTTTTTTTTTTTGAGTTAGAGTCTCACTCCATCGCCTAGGCTGGAGTGCAGTAGCATGCTCACAGTCATCCCAACGTTTACCTGCTGGGCCCCAGAGATCCTTCCACCTCAGCCTTCCAAGTAGCCAGAACTACAGGTGCACACTACCACACCTAACTTTTTGATCTTATTGTAGAGATGAGGTCTCACCAAATTGCCCCAAATAAGAGTTTTTCAATGCCTGACCCATACCCTTCTGCCTTTAAGAGTCTCCAATATCTATTGTTTCCATTTTTATTTCTGTGTGTACTCAAATTTTAGCTTCCACTTATGAGTGAGAACATATGGTATTTTGTTTTTTTATTTCTGCCTTAAATTGCTTAGAATAATGGCCTCCAGATGCTTTTATGCTGCTGCAAAGGACATGATTTCTTTAATGGCTGCATAGTATTCCATTGTATATATTTACCACATTGTCTTTACTCAGTCCATCATTGGTGTGCATGTAAGTTGATTCCATGTCTTTGTTATTGTGGATAATGCTGCAATAAGCATACAAGTGAAGGTGTCTTTTTTGTAGAATGATTTATTTTCTTTTGGGTTTATCCCAGTAATAAGATTTCTGTGTAGAATGGTAAACCTATTTTTATTTCTTTGAGAAAATTTTTAACTGCTTTCCACAGGGGCTGACCTAGCTTACATTCCCACCAAAAGTTTTTAAGTATTCTCTTTTCTCTGCAACTTTGTCAACATCATTTTGCTTTTTGAATTTTTAATGATAGTCATTCTGACTGGTATGAGATAGTATCTCATTGGGCTTTGATTTGGATTTCTCTTTTGATTAGTGATGTTGAGCATTTTTCATGTTTGTCAGCTGCTTGTATGTCTTCTCCAAAAGGTATTTTATTTTAACTTCAAAATGTTTTACCTGCATGCATTCTTTTTAAAAAAATCATAACTCCTTTACTCTTTAATAAAAGTTGCAGTAGTTCTTTCATATAATAAAAAATGAGATATTATTCTACTTTGAAATACTGAGAAAGTATTTAAAAATTCATTATTAAATTTATAATAGCTTCTGAATGGGTAAATTCATGCATGAAATCACTGGTATTCAAAACACAGTCATTAAAATTTGTGCACATCTGTAGGAACAAGACATTCATAAGTTAAAACATATTTTGTTTAATTTTTGCCCAGATTTTTGAAATTTGAAAAACATACTTTCTTTGTTCTCAGAGAGAAAAACCTGTGCGTCATGTTCTCTTTATGATAATTCCACAATAAGCAGCTTTTACTATGATTTCTGGGTACATTCTGTTCTTTAATCTCTTTTAGAAAAGAGTATTTATCACAAGTATCTACATGAGCTCAATTTACCATCAGTTCATATGTGTCTCCATGATCTTTTTTTTTTTTTTTTGAGTTAAGAGTCTCACTCTTGTCACCCAGGCTGGAGTGCAGTGGCTCAGTCACAGCCACTGCAGCCTCAAACTACTGGGCTTAGGTGATCCGTCCACCTCAGCCTTCCAAGTAGCTGGAACTGCAGACGCATGCCACCATGCCCGGCTAGTTTGGGAGTGTGTGATTTATTGTAGAGATGAGGTCTCACCAAGTTGCTCAGGCTGGTCTTGAATCCCTGGGCTCAGGCAATCCTCTCGTCTTGGCCTCCCAAAGTGTTGGGATTACAGGCTGAGGCACCGCACCTGGCTGTGTCTCAATGATTTCAAGAAATCTTATTGCAATTATAGACTCCTTGTGCTTTAAGAAGTCTATAATATATACCAGAATTTGGGGCAGACAGATCATTTAGCACCAACAACAGAATGACACATCCCTTCTAGTAATAATAATTTTAAAAGTCTTAGCATATACAGACATTAAATTTTTCACACTGGACATTAATTTTGATTGAGTTCTTCTATTATTTATTTTCACTAACTTCAGACCATGTGCTAAACGAAAGCCTAAAATTGTATCTATATGATTAGCATATGTATTATGACAGATGAAACTCTCTTTCACAAGGAAGAACACGAAGCAAAGCTTCCTTGCTAGATGAAAAACATTCCGTTTTTAACGGAATTAAACATGATTACTTTGCTAAATACTAACTGCAGAAACTAAATATTATTCATACCCCCTTCCTTTTTTGCTGGTATTGCTGGGGCTAAAAAGCCAGGGAGCTACACTACCTACATTATTTTGCCAGCAGGGTTTTAAATGTGTTTAAGCTTCCAGTAGTGAGATTCGTTTTCATAAGATTTGGAAGGCAGAAAAAGAAGCCATCTCTATGACAGTGTGTGAGCCGGCCTTGGTGGCTCAGCCTGTAATCCTGCGCTTTGGGAGGCTGAGGTGAATGGATTGCCTGAGCTCGCAGGTTTGAGACCTGCCTGGGCAATTTAGCGAGACCTCATCTCTACAATAAATTTAAAAAATCAGCCAGGCGTGGTAGCGCGCGCCTGTAATTCCGGCTACTCGGAAGGCTGAGGCGGAAGGATTTCCGGAGCCCAGCAGGTTGAGGCGGCGGTGGCCGGGAGCATGCCACTGCACTCCAATCTGGGCGACAGAGTGACACTCCGACTCAAAACAACAACAACAACAACAACAACAACAAAAACGCTTTTGGAGGCTAAGGTGAGTGGATTGCCTGAGCCCGCGGGTTCGAGACCCTCCTGGGCAATTTGGTGAGCCCTCATTTCTACAATAAATCAAAAATTAGCCAGGTGTGGTAGCGCGCATTTGTAGTTCCAGCTACTTGAAAGGCTGAGGCGGAGGGATCTCTGGAGCCCAGCAGGTCGAGGCTGTGGTGGCTGGGAGCGACCACTGCACTCCAGTCTGGGTGACAGAGTGAGACTCCAACTCAAAAACAACAACAACAACAACAACAAAAACATAGACAGTGTGTGAAAGTGTTGATTTCCCGGACATGAGTTTTTGTTAGCAGTTTCTGCATTCTACTTCCAGTCACTATCCTGGACGCCACGATGAAGCTATTAAACCTGAAGCAGATTTCTGCAGGTTGCTGACTCTGGGTGGCAGCACCTCATCTCTTTGTAGCACTAAAACTAAAGCTGGCTACTTTTGCAAGTTCAGGTTTTCAATGGTTTTGTAAGAACCTAATTCTTACCTAGAGTGAGGCGTTTTTCTTATTAAATCCTAAACATAAATTACCTCGGAAAAATACTAAGTACTGGGTGAGATTTTGTGCCAAAGAAGTAAACACACAGAAAGGCTTATTGAGCTAAGGTAGAGAAGGGTTAGTTGAAGTTAGCAGAAGAAAAGTTAGTCTAGAAGGTTCTGGAAAACTTGGGATGGTAAGCAAGACCAGTGAATTCTGATCTAAGAAAAGGTAGTACACTCTCTACCTATTGATGCTGCTTGCAGCTTATGGGCATCCCACTACTATAGAAATTAAAGGCCAACAAGTAAATCTCAGTTCATTCAGTGAGTAAGAAAACTGCCTAGTTACTCTTCTACTTCATTTAGCTCCTAGTAGATTTTCACTCAACAGGTCAGTCACGGCCCCCCATTTTCTGCCAGAATTTTTCAGCCACCAAGCAAGTCATTAAATCTGAAGATGCTTTCTAACACCTAATCAGGAAATTGTGGTTATTAAGTGATTTCCGGTTTGCGAACGTGTCCCTCAGAGAGCAGGTTCAAAGAAAGATTCAACTGCTAGGGAAAGCAGTAAGCCAGCCTAAATAATAAAGTCTGTATTTTTTATTGGAAACACGAGTGCTACATAGACTAGGAAATCAAGGTCTGGCTTTTACCATTTACCATGCAGAAGGCAAGATGTTGGAATAGATTTTAGCACCTAAAAGTAATATGTCAATTTTTTAATTGCAGCTAAATCTGGCATGCTACCTTGTTCATTTCATTCTTGTTTGTGTTCTGTGTAATGTTAGTTATTCTTAAAATCTTGAGGTAAGACAAAGTAAGTACATCCTACCTCCCCAACTGAATGCACTCATAAAACCTGTACAGAGTGCCTGAAGCAGCTAGTTGAAGATCCTGAAAGTAAATAACAGCAGTATATTGGAGAAGACTAGGATTTGAAGTACTACCAAATCTATAATGAGTTTATCATTTTCCCTATTCAGTATCCCCCAGCTTGAACTCAAGGCAGATTGATACTCAGAGGTGTGTATTGACAGAGATAGAGAGAACATAGAAGTCCTCTAGTAGTTTTGGATCATGATGCTAGTTAGTGATCCTTTTATCTTTTGTTGTGGTTGTTGTTGTTGTTTTGCATCTCAGCCTTAGAGTAGTTGCAGTAAGTCCAGTGGTGATGTGAGTTTCATGTGCCTAAACTCTGAAGGAAGAAAAACTTTCTTATCAAAGGACCTATTGTCACAAGAGAGTAAGGGTACAAACCTATTGCTTTTTCCTCTCTCTATCCTCCTGCCTCTTAACCCAAATATGGGTGTAGCTGTGAGAAGTGTACAGTAGAGCAAGACAAATAAATCCCTGGGTTAGTGACTTGAGGACTGAAAGGGAAGTCACAGGAAACTAACAAGTAAGAAACTGATTATGCAGAGAGAGGAATTTGGGTAAGTGAATCCTAAAAATTTGCTTAGGAGCTCCTGGGTTCACTCCTAAGCTGCATATGCATGAAACCAGGCCTAAATAACACACCAACAATGTTTAGAATGAACTAAGGGATAAGACCATTGCCCAGATCTCAGATTAACCTTCTGATGGCACACATTCAAAACCTATTGAAATGATCCCACAAAGGCTTTAAAAATGTAGCAGACATTGAAATCATCACCCAAAGAAGGGTAATTGAATATTGCAACATGAATCCAATTGGATTTATTGACTAATAAAATAAAATGTCAGCATTTTCCATAGAATTTAAATAAGATTCAAAGTTTTATAATATTATTTTCAAAATACCCAGGATACAATCCAAAATTACTCACCATAAAAAGAAACAAGAAAATTTCAAACTACATTAGAAAAATTAATCAACAGATGCTAGTGTTGAAATGACAGAAAAGTTAGAATTATCTGATGACGACTTTAACACAGCTGTTATAAAAATTCTCCTGAAAGTAAACTTAAAAATTCTTGGAATGAATAGACAGAAAGTCTCAGAGAATAAGTAAAACATATAAAAAAGAACTAAATGAAAATTTTGAAATAAGAAGTAAAACTGAAAACAAAATCACTGGATGAACTCTGTAGCCAAATGGAGGAAAGAGTCTGTAAACTAGAAGACAGAAAAAATTATTTACTGGTAAGTTAATATCAAGAAAAATATTGAAAAAAATATTAACAGAGTGTTAGGGATCTGAGTGAGAAAATAAAAAGTCTAACATTCATGTCATAAAAGAACCAGCAAGAAAGGAGAAAAATGCTGTACAGGGAAAGTATTTGGCAAAATATATTCTTAAAGAAAAGTTTCCGTATTTGGTGAAATACATAACCTTATCTATTCGGGAAGCTAAGCAAACTTCAAATAGGATAAACCTTAAAAATCATAACATAATCAAAATTCTGTGAACTAAAGTCAAAAAAAGAGAGAAAATCTTGAAAGTACCAGAGATAAGTAATGCATCATACATAAGCAACAATTTGAATAATTATATTTCTCATAAAAAACTACATGAAGAACCTATGAAATAAAGGGGTACAATCATTTTTAAACATTGAAAAAAGAATTCCTAATAATCCAAAAATCTATGTGCAGCAAAAATAATCTTTCAGTAATAAAGATCAAGTAAAGGTATTTTTTGCTGAAATAGAATTGAATCCCTTGCCACTAAGCCTGAACCAAAATAATTCCCAAATAAAATTTCTCAAGTAGAAGGAAAATGAGACCAGAAGGAAACTTGAAACTTCAAGGTAGAAGGAGGAGCAACAGAAATGGTAAATATATGTTTAACCATGATAGACTCTTTTTCTCCTACTGAGCTCTTTAAAATGTGTTTGATAATTAAAAGCAAAAATTTGAAATATTTTCTGATGAAGTTTTTAATGTATATAAAAATACATAGGGCAATGACAACATAGAGGAAGAAGGGTAGAACTTATAGGTACTATTTCTATATTCCACTTGATTCAATGAAATATTATTTTAAATAGACTATGAAAATTTAAGTATGTATATTGATAATTTCTAGATTAGCCAATAAGAAGTTCTATACAGAGATACAGTAGAAAGTACAATAGATAAAACTGAGTACAAATAAATTCACATAACACAAAGCAAAGGAGAAAAGCAAAACAAGAAAAAAAGATATATAACTAACAGAAAAAAAAATAAAATGACCAGACTAATCTTCTAAAATAAATATCACATTAAATGTAAATGGTCTAAACACATCAATTAAAAAATAAAGATGGTCAAAGTAGATACAATACATGATTGAGTTGTATGCTATCTACAAAAAAACTCACTTCCAAGAATTATATAGATAGGTTAAAAGCAAAAAGATTTAGAAATATATAGCATGCAAACAATCCTAACTTCAATGGTAAAATGTTGTGTTACTGAACAACAGCCTTGAAAAAGGCTGGTTGTGAGGCCATGGAGATACCAAGTGCTTCAGAGGTTGAATGCTTAGTGGGGGCCATAGTCAAAACTGTTATCCTATAAAATTATGAACCATCTCCTTATGCTCCCAACACATGGTCACATAGGTAGCAATCTGATTGAAATAAATGGCTTATATATGATCTCTCAAGACATTAAATCAATTTGAATTTATTCCCATCATCTCATCTTTCCCAAATACCTCCTCCTTTAAGATTAAACAACTTTCTTTTTTCAACATTTGAAAAACTAGTATGTCATGGAAAAAATGTTGATGTACTCAGTTCCTTTTACTCCAGCCACACTGGAGCCTATCGTGTCTTTTTTCCAAAGGCACTTCAGTACACTCTGCCTCAGCCTGTACTCAGCCTCACTTTAGTACAGTCTGCCTCCTCAGAGGTTGCCTCTTTACTGACGTTTGTTGTTGTCATGCTTTCACTGCATTCCCCTAAGTATAGATTCAGGGTCTTATTTTCTAGCTTCATATTTACACTCTTGTTTTCCAAGAATACTGTGAAGTAATGTGAGAGAACAAGATCTTCTCACATCTTCCTTCTCCCAAAAAATCTTGACCTGGGTCTTACCTGATTCAGTGTTAGGAATGATAGACCTTTTAAGTAGTTCAGGATAGAAAATCAGTGTAAGAACTGCTGGTTAAGTCTTCTTGTATTCTCACAGGGCAAATAACCAAAGTCAATAGAAACAAAACACAAAACAAGTCTAACTCTGACACTCTTCACAAGGTCTATAAGCCTGGAAACAGTCTAAATTTAATGGGTTTAAAAGAATAAGCCACTACCAAGAACCTGTGATACTTGAGAAATGTTTTGCTATAAGTCTAGCTTTGTCAGGTGTTCTAAGGTTTGAGATTAAATAAAATTTTATCAGATATGTTGGTAGAAATCATATAGACAGAAGACTAACATCAAAACTAACAAATAAATTAAAATCGCATTAATATGGACTTTACCAACCACAGTTTTGCTTAAAACAGGGGTCAGCCAGGCTCGGTGGCTCAGCCTGTAATCCGTGCCTTTGGAAGGCTGAGGTGAGTGGATTGCCTGAGCCCGTGGGTTCGAGACCCGCCTGGGCAGGCGAGACTTCATCTCTACAATAAATCAAAAAACCAGCCGGGCGTGGTAGCGCATGCCTATAATTCTGGCTACTTGGAAGGCTGAGGCGGAAGGATCGCCGGAGCCCAGCAGGTCGAGGCTGCGGTGGCCGGGAGCAGCTACTGCACTCCTGTCTGGGCGACAGAGTGAGACTCCAACTCAAAAAAAAAAACAAAAAACAAAACAGGGGTCATTCAGATGAGTAAAGAAAACTACCTGCCCTTTTAGCTATTTGTACTGGCATCTTAATTGAAGAGTCTAGGCTCCTGGGCCAGACTTCAGATTTTGGCCTGAATTTTTGCAATAGTAGATCTTGGAAAGATGTAGGGAACAAGATCACGAGCTGTACACATAGTCTCAAAATTAGTCTTCTAAAGAACTCATTCATTTCTTGCTCAATCTCTAACTGTCTTCTCACTGAACTCAGGGGAAAGCCCATGCTCTTTAAACTGGCTTTCCCCCTAAGCAAACTGGTTTCACTATCCTTTGAGCAACTCATGCTTATTGGGACTTTTTTTCTCTGTATCTCATGCTGTTCCCCCAACCCTGAGAGTCTGGTTTTCCTCTGTTCTTCTCCAATTCTTACCCATTCTGCTTCTTTGAAAAGCTGGTCTCCTCTATATGGGAAACATTTTCTTTTCTTTTTTTTATATCACTTGCATATACCTGCCAAAATAAGAGACACAGACTATCCAAGCTTAATTATCTATTGTCTATTGTCTGTGTATATCTTGGGTCTACAAGTAGATTTTAAATCCTTAGAAACCATGGTCTCTGGCTTACATTTGTTTTCCTATTACTAAAGCAAAACAATTTAATTTTTATCTTAGTAAAGTTCAAGGGCAATGTTAGCTTATTGATGAATAATTTTTCAGTCCCTAAATCATAGTTTTCTTTTGCATATGCACATTTATGCTACTGGTGTGTTTATATCTTGATCAAAACAATCCCGGTGTGCAGAATAAAAGCATTGACTTTCTTGGTATAGCATGGAAAATTGACATTGTGGGTGTCGTGGCTAGGATCTGTGTTTAAATTGAAAATTACTATTATAGAAAGAGGACCTTGGTAAGTAGATGTTTCTTTAACAGATGCTAATCATTTATTTTTAATTGGCAATAAAATTTTCTATAATCTTTACGGCATTCTAGGTGACAGAAGATATGTTGAATACTTCACTGCCTAGCCTGCATCAGATTTGTATTATGTTACCTTGAGGTGTCCACTGATTACACGTAGATTTGGATTAGTTTCAGGAAAACATTTGTAGCAATAAACTCTTAATAAAAGTAGGTGCTTTAAATAAAATGCTTATTGTAAAATATTATAGAAGCTTGCAAAGAGTAAAAGGCATTATTCTCCTCAACCCTAGTCCCAGAGGTAACCACTATGAACAATCTAGTATAGGATCTCTAAAACTATAGACTTTCATCTGTATTTGTGAATAAATTTTCATGGAACATAGCCACACACGTTCATTTATGCACTGTCTACATCTGCTTTCACATAACTACAGTGAAGTTTGAAAAGCTGGTCTGCCCAATTCAGTAGTTGGGAAGACTGTATGGCTTTGCTTTCACATTGCCTAAAATTGTTACTATCTAGACCTTTACAGAAAAAAGTTTGATGATTACTAATTTATTGTGACATACCCACTTCCAGATTTTTCATGTGTGTACAAAATATGTGTTTGCTTTTTAAAAACATCTTACTGAATTGCAACATGCATACACAAAATTACACAAATCATAGGTGTACAACTTGATGAATTTCCATAAAGTGAACATCCCCAAATAACCAGTACTCATTTCAAGAAATAGAATATTACCAATACCTTAGAAGTCTTCATTCCTCATTCCTCTCACTACCATCCCTCAAAGATAATTTTATCCTGCTTTCTAACAGTGTAGGTCAATTTTGCTTGTTTTTGAACTTTGTATTAATAGAATTATATATTCTATGCTCTGTGCCTGTCTTTTTTTGTGCAATATTTTAAGACTCATTCACATCATTGTTGATGGCAACACTTCATTCATTCCCATACCTATAGCATCTCACTAGATAAATATGCCACATTTTACATCTCCATGATATTGCTGGTGAAGATTTGTGGCATTTGCAAATTTGGACTATTATAAATAGTGGAGAAATGTACACTTTTACATGTCTTTTGTGGACATATACAGACTTTTCTCACAGATGCTTTTTTGAAACTGTTTAGTAAACCCTTGTTCTGCAATAATTTTGCATGCCAATTCGTGTAAAGCTGACTTACATCTATGTTGTAAAAACTGCATAGTATTCAATCATATGATGTTCTATAATATATTTCCTTTTTGGTCATTTAGACATGTGATAGAAACTAATAGTTGTTTCCTGAAATTTATTCTCCCTTTCTTTTATAGTAATAGACCTTCCACATTTTTAGCTAGGCAGATGGCAGCTTGGAATAAAGACTTTATTTTTCCATCTCTCTTGCAACTAGGATGTAGGTAGAAGCATGTCATGACAGAATCCAAGATCCTTCCTGAAGAGACAGAATGCCTACACACTTTGTTTTTGTGCCTCCTTTCCTTGATCCTGTTGCTTGTAATAAACACATGCTGCCATCTTATACCTTGAATTTGAGGCCTACACCGTGGTCATAAGACAGAATAAACATGGGTCCTGATGTGATCAAATGTTTTACCTATCCCTGACAGCCTATCTGGGCTTTGACAAGAGAAAAAAAATGAATTACCATCTTTTTTGAGCTATAATTATTGTTCTTTCATTCATAACTATAATAAATGATAGCTTATATAAGTTAGCTTTGAATTTTTGCTATTAAATACCATATGTCAGTGAACATCTTGCCATATATCTTTTTTTTTTTACATGTCTATTTTGTATTAAAATTACTACAGGTGGAATTGGTAGGTCAAAAATTAAGAACACTTTAAATTGTACATACTGCCCATTGTTTCTCCAAAACTACATTTCCACTGACTTAAGTGACATTTCTACCTTAAATACAATGGGTACCAAATGGCAAAACTTCTTATATTTTAGAAAGAAACAATCAAAACAAACAAAAGAACTAATGATCAAACTCTATTTTTTTTTTTTTTTTTTTTTTTGAGTTGGAGTCTCACTCTGTCACCCAGACTGGAGTGCAGTAGCTGCTCCCGGCCCCTGCAGCCTCGACCTGCTGGGCTCCAGCCAGCAGGTCGATCCTTCCACCTCAGCCATCCAAGTAGCCGGAATTACAGGCATGCGCTACCACGACCGGCTGATTTTTTGATTTATTGTAGAGATGAGGTCTTGCTGCCCAGGCAGGTCTTGAACCTGTGGGCTCAGGAAATCCACTCAACTCAGCCTCCCAAAGGCGCGGGATTACAGGCTGAGCCCCCGAGCCTGGCTTCTATTTTTTTTTAAACAACTTTATTTAGGGAGGAAAGTTGAACACATTTTTATTTGAGGACTCTATTTTTCTTTCTTTTTTGTGACTTGTCTATTAAATCCTTTGTCTACTTTTCATTGTATAAGTTCTTTACAATTATTTTAACCAATATTTACAAGAGTTTGCCCTCTAATTTTGTTTTCATTAATTTTATGTTTTTGATATGTAGTAGAGCAAAATTTTCCTTATTCTGATAAAACATAAAAAGCATTTATACACATTTTTCTTCCAGAAGAAATTTAGAGTTAAGCACTTAAGTTCCAGAAATGTAAAGTTAATAATTTGATTAAAATTTTATTAAACATATTTAGTTTGGGAGAAACTGAGATAACCAATATGTAAATTATATGGGATATTTTCATCCAGTCAGATGATGTCTTCCCATTAATTAAGTCTTATAGTGGAAGTAGCATTTTGTAGATTTAACCATGTAGGTAGTACAATTTTTTTCTAAGTGTATATCAAAATATCATAGAGTTGTCAATGTGAATAGAAAGTTTTTGCCTTCACAGATTCGATTTGATTCAGCCCAGTTCATGAGAATTCTCTTGATTTTTATTTCATAATTTATCTGTCCTATTAAGTCATTGTTTTTGTTAATTTTTTATTTCATTTTCTGCAAATCATACCAGTGGCTATGTAATTTATGTTTAATTCTAATATGTATACCAATTTTTCTTGTAGTATTGCATTGGGAATAAAACCAGAACAATATTGAGTAATATCAATGAAAGTATTTATGCTTTTTCTGTTAACATTAATTCCTTTAGTAATTTACCATTAAATATAGTGTGTAAAGAATGTTAATCCATCTTAAAAATCAAATTAATATAGAATTTAGAAATGTTTGTCTTATTATAATGTATTATTACAAAATTTACCATGAAACCATCCAAAACTAAGTCATTTTTTACCTCAACTGGGCGTATTATTAGTCCAGTCACCCAGAAGACTTAACCAACTTTGCTTCCTTTTCCCCTGCAGCCCATTTTTAGAATGTCAGCAAGTGCTCTCATTACTTTCTTTTCTACATTCCTACATCTTAGTTAAATATTTTAAGTCTCGACCGTGCCAACTACAAAGATTCCTAAAAATGATATAGATAGTATTCCTAGGCTCCCATGTCGGGACTCTGGGACTAAAATCTAATACTGCATGCCCAGCATAATGCTATCAGTTGATAATATGTCTGTATTTATGTTTAGACCCTATTCAAAGAGACTAATTCAAGTCTTGAGACAGAAATTGGAAAGCGTTATATTGGGAAATACTGTAGAATTCAATAGTCTAGAAAGCTTTATTACAGGAAGCAATGTGAATTGGATTCAATGTGAATTGCTTCACAGTCATAAAGAGAATATTTTGGCCACTCTGAGGGATGTTCCAGGAATTAGTTTCAGTCTTACCCCAGCTATATAACCCTTTCAGATCAGCAAAATGGTAAAAGAACTAGCCAGAGTTCAGAAGAAACATGCATGTGAAATTTGTGAGATGGAGAATATGAATCTAAAGTCTACAAAAACAGACTTTAGACATTCTGGCCATAAGTCATTTGTTATTGATACCATATGATTGTAATGACATTCAATGGTGTAAAGGCAATACTTGCTGCCAAGACACAAAACCTTGTATGAGGCTTTCTGTTTTTGGCCAGTCATGTAACAAAGATGTAATTTTGGTTAATTTTCTTTCTTTGTTTACTCCCCCAAGGGCTTTGTCATTCCTCCCTTTAATCTCCTAGCTATTTTATGCCAAAATGGTCAAGACAAAAATTTTTTTTTAGAGACTATCCCCTTTAAAATTACAAGAAGTCAGGGAGTTACAATTTAGCCTTTAATTTATTCCACAGGTGAAACTTTACTTAATTCGTTTTTCCAAAATATACCACCAGAATATAACCTTAAAGATACAATGATTGAGAGACTTGTTGGCTTTCTGAAAATGCTTCTCCCCTCCTCCCCAGAATATGAAAAGTAAATAGCACTCAAGTAAGTTGCTAAAGATAAATTAAGTACTTAGAATTGCCTAGTTACAATGATGTGTTTAATTCAACTAGTTGAAATAAGCAACTCTATTACAGGACTGTACACATACATTCTGGCATATGTACTTATGTCAGCAATTGGCTTACTTTGATGCCAATGTTTTGGCTTTGCTTAGTGAACTGGTGGTTGAATTGACTTTTACTTGCTATTCAGATTGTTTCCTATCCTTCTGGGGGTCAGAACCATTTGGATGGCTCATTTGACATTAGTCAGAAAGGTCCTTAATCTTTAAGTACATCAGTTCAAGCACTGAAACAGGTGATGGGATGGAGAAATGGAAGCTAATCCAGAGTCTGACTGTGGAGTGGGATATATAGAATTCATATAGGCTTCTCCTAGGACTAACCATTTGACTGCAAGGGGTAGGAGACTTCTACATCTTGGCAGTATTTGGTGAGGATGGGAATGTCCCACATTACATTCTATTACAGTTTGGGAGCTACTTCTAAAGAAAGGTAGTGTGCTGCATGTGTCTTTTCTATGGATGAGATAAGGAGAACAATTCATGCACAACAGCCCCTTCTTATTGGCATTTGAGGACGCAGAACTTAGGCAGCATCCCAGACCCTTCCCTCTCGCATCCACATCTAATCAGTCATTCACTAAGCCCTTATCGACTTCATGTATGATTCATATACACGGTGGTAATGTTAAAAGTATAGGTAAGAAAAGGGAATTTACTTATTTCACTACTCATAAAATTTTAAGTGTCTTACAGGGTCGAGTGTTCCTGTTCCAGTTATTATTGCTGCATAACAAACCACCTCAACCTTAACGGCATGCAATTGTATTAAAAATATCAATAATTATATTCACAGATTTCTTGGTTTGGGAATTTCATCTGGACATAGGGCAGACTGCTTATATGTCTGCTATACCACTTTGGGGTATTCACTGGGAAGACTCAAAGACTGAGGGTGACAACAGCTGAGAACAGGAATCATCTGGGTACATCTTCATCACACGTATGGCAGTTGATAACACATATTGACTGGGACCTCAAATGGATGACTGGCCAGATCACCTATGCACAGCTTCTGCACATGGGTCATTTTGTTCTTTCTTACAGCATGTATAGCAGCTGGGTTCTAATAATAAACGCTCGAAGTAGGCAAGGCAGAAGTTGCAAGATGTTCTTATTATCTAGCCTCAGAAGGCACATGGCATCGTTTTCATTATATTCCATTGGAAGCAATAGTCACAAATTTCTGCCCAGCTTGACATTATAGGTTTTCCTTTGGGGAATCAGAATAAAAAAGACAGAGAACTTTCTGCCTGTTTACTTCTTATTCTTTTGAGGAAGTTTTGTGGTAGGTATAAAGAAGCATTTAAGGATATTGTTCTCTTTCCTAAGGACTAAAAGAGAGACTGTGAAGAGGAAGCATTGATGTATCATATATAGCAGTGCCAAGGAGAATGGTATCTTGAGTAAATAATCAAGGCAAGATTACTCTTTTGTGATTTGGAAGACATCAGATAGACCATCAGGGAGAAATACTCTGTTGGTATCACCTACAAAGCAACAAGTTTGAGGAGTCTAAACTTGTGTTCCAATTTAGATATTAGCAGTCTCCCAGACATGCGGGTATTTGGAGAGCAAGTCTCATGAAGAAGGCAAAGGAAACTAAAATGAAAGTCTTTAGGTACACCTTTGTTGCAATACCACTCAGACAGGATTCCCAAAAAGTACTGATTTAATAGGTTCAGAGTCTTCTAACTCACTTCCTAGAGAAATTGTCATGAAAACAATAGCAACAAAGAAGATTCGATTTTTTAAAATTTAAAGTATATTTTTAATTAAAATACTGACAAAATTAAATTTATAATTTATTAAGATAATATTGAGAAAGTGCTCATAAAGACATGCTAAGTGCATAAACAAGTTTTAAATATATTTGCTGTCTATTTTGTAATGTTTCATTTCACCAAAATGCTTAAAATGTGTATCTGTGGGTTAGGGGATTAAAGATGTTTAATAATTTTATTTTTATGTTTTGCCACATTTTTTAGGTTTTTCTATAATAAACATGTATATTTGTAATAATAAATGAATTGAATAACTTACAAAAAGTGTCTGTATTTGGGTGTGTTTCAACTTTTTGGCAATTCAGAATACATTTTTAATTTGTTTCTTTTCTGGAAATAATTTTGTGGCTGTCACAGATTTGTTTGCCAATAATATCAGGTATAATAATATCATAAATTGACATTTTTACCGAGGGTCTTTTCTGTTATATTTGTAATAACTTTGAATTTATGTGCCACATCTCAGGAAAGAAATATCAACAACTTATTTCAAAAATTGGAAAGTACATAAGAAAGAAGTGTATTATTTTCTTAGAGTCCTCTATTTTAGCTTTTGATTTTTAATGCTTTCACTTATTTTTAAAATTTTTGTTTATACTGTAATGTTAATGCCATGGAAATATTTCAGTGTATACCAAAATATATAAGTCAAAATATAACTTATTTAATTTTAAAAATTATAATCAATTTTAAAGGACAAAAATTATTTTCATTTTGAACTGGCTAAGGAGATACAGGTTAATAATATTGCAATGATCTTAGGTTTTCGACTATTCAAATTTTTTTATCAATATTTTTTATTATGATATTGTGGGGTACAGTTAAGGATTAGGTATATAAATATGCTTCATTCAGGCACCCTTGTTGATAAGAGGTGTCTTCCCGTCCCCAGACGGATATTTACTACCATTAATCCCATCTCCCTTCCCCTAACCTCCCATAGTTTCCCACCACTGTCAGTCATTTTCTTATAGTATTATGTTGGATGTTCAAGGTCCACTATATGAGTGAGAGCATGCGATACTCAGATCTTTGTTTCTGTGAGATCACTCAGTATTATAGACTCTAGTTCCATCCAGGTTGCTGCGAAATTCATGATTTTGTTCTTTTTTATGACTGCGTAGTATTCCATTGTGTATATGTACCACATTTTTTAAATCCAGTCCTCTTTTGATGGACAGCATGGTTGCTTCCAGGTTCTTGCTATTATGAACAGTGCTGCGATAAACATATGTGTGCAGGTATCTTTTTTATAGAGTGATTTGAATTCTTCAAGGTATATTCCCAGTAGGGGGATTGCAGGGTCATATGGGAGGTCAATATTTAGAGCTTTTAGGAATCATCATACTGTTTTCCACAGAGGTTGTACTAGTTTGCATTCCCACTAACAGTGTAGAAGTGTTCCCTTTTCGCCACACCCTCTCCAGCAACTGTTATTTTTTGAGTTATTGATAATTGCCATTCTGACTGGAGTTAGGTGGTATCTCAGTGTGGTTTTGATTTGCATCTCCCTGATGATTAGTGAGGTTGAACATTTCTTCATGTGTCTGTTGGCTGCTCGGATGTCTTCCTTTGAGAAGTGTCTGTTCATATCTTTTGTCCACTTTATAATGGGGTTGTTTGTTTTTTTCTTTTCAGCATGTATGAGTTCCTTGTAGATCCAAGATGTTAAGCCTTTGTCAGACCTGGAGCTGGCAAATACTTTTTCCCAGTATGTAGGCTGTCTCCCTGCTCTCTTGATGGTTTCTTTGGCTTTGCAGAAGCTTGTCAGTTTAATGAGGTCCCACTTGTCTATCTTATCTCTTATGGCCTGTGGGTTTCAGGTTTTGTTCAGGAATTGGATGCCAGTTCCAATTTCCATGAGGGTATTTCCTTCATTTTCTAAGGTTGTTATGGTTTGAGGTTTTACATTTAGGTCTCTGATCCATTTAAAGTTAATTTTTGTGTATGGGGATAGATAGGGGTCCTGTTTCAATCTTCTGCATGTGGTCAGCCAGTTTTCCCAGCACCATTTACTGAATAGGTTCTCCTCTCCCCAGTGGTAGGTGGTGGAGCCCTTGTCGAAGATGAGTTGGTTGAGAAATTGAGGTTTTGCTTCTGGAATCTCAATTCTTTTCCACTGGTCTATAGATTTTGGTAAGATGTTTCTTCATTTTCATTTGTTTCCAGGTATCTTTTAATCTCTGTTTGATTTCATCATTGACCCAGGAGTTGTTCAGCATCATGCTGTTTAGTGTTCATGTCTTTGTGGGTTTTGGGGGGACCTTGTTGGTGTTAATGTTTATTTTTATTCCACTGTGGTCCAAGAAGGTGCATGGTAAAATTTTGGTCCTTTTAAATTTGCTTATGCTTGATTTATGGCCAAGTATGTGGTCAATCTTAGAGTACGTTCCATGTGGTGATGAGTAGAATGTGTATTCTGTGGTCTTTGGATGGAGGGTTCTGTAGGTATCAATTAAGTCAATTTGATCAAGAGTCACACTGAGGTTTCGGATCTCGTTTTTGATTTTTTGTCCTGATGATCTGTCTAGGGTTGTGAGTGGGGTATTAAGGTCTCCAACTATGATGGTATTGGAGGCGATATCTTTTTTTAGTTTACGTAGGAGCTGCTTTATGAAAGTTGGTACTCCTATGTTCGGTGCATATATGTTTAGGATGGATATTTCTTGTTGAAGGATTGAACCTTTTATCATTATGCAGTGGCCTTTAGTATCTTTTTAAATTTTTGATAGCTTAAAGGCTATTTTGTCTGAGATTAAGATCACGATTCCTTTCTTTTGTGTCCCATTCATCTGAAAATTTGTTTCCCATCCTCTTACTTTGAGTCTGTGAGTGTTCTTTCTAGTGAGGTGAGTCTCTTGAAGGCAATAGATTGTTGCCTGGTGATATTTTATCCATTTTGCCATTCTATATCTTTTCAGTGGTGCATTTAGTCTGTTCACCTTCAAACTAATTATTGAAATGTGAGAGTTGATCCCTATCATAATGTCCTTACAGAGTTGTTGTTCTTCTTGTTTGTGTGTTGTCTTTCTTTTGGTTTTAGAGTTAGATCATGTGTGTTTTTAATCTTTTGCCTATACTCTTGTGAATAACGTTGTTGTTCTTTTTTCCTTTTCTTCTGTGTTCAGTACTTTCTTAAGTGTTTCTTGTAGAGGTGGTCTTGTGGCAGCGAAGGTTCTTAGGGAGAAGACTCAATTTTTTAATTCTGCAGAAGGTTCAAGAACACCTATTACCCCCTGGAGCTTAACAGAAATGAGATCTTAGGATTTAAGTACAGGTACATAGGACAATTGGCAAGAAGGTTATAACTGTTATGCCTAGTGAAAGCTATATGTATGAGGTCTGACATTAAGTTCACAAACTTTCCATCATGGGCTTACTTTGGCAGCACTGTACAAACAACTCAGTAAGGTTTCATAACCTGGGTATATCAGTGTCTCACAGCTGTGTTCGTGTCGACATGTGGTGGTGCCTTGCTGAGTGGTGTTCATTATTGTGGTTGCATGTTTTTGTGTGCCATCGCAAGAAGGTTGTAGTTTGAATTAGAGCAGCAAACAAACATTAAATTTCTTGTTAAACTCAGCAATAGTGGAAGTGAAATCAGGGAAATGTTAGTCCTAGTTTATGGGGATAATGTCATGAAGAAAACAGCAGTGTACAAATTGATTAAACATTTTTCTGAGGGGAGAGAAAGCACCACTGATGAAGAGAGGTCAGGATGGCCAGTAACAAGCAGAACTGCTGAGAACATTGCAAAATGTGTTGTGTTGAATTGTGTACCAAAGTCATCAGCTGACTGTGAGAATAGCAGACCAGATAAACATTGACAGAGAAGTAGGAAAATCTTAAATGAAAATCTTTTTGGTTTTTTTTTTTTTTTGAGTTGGAGTCTCCATTGCCCAGGCTAGAGTGCAGTTGTACACTCATGGCCACCCCAGCATTGATTTGCTGGGCTCTGGCAATCCTTCTGCCTTAGCCTTCCAAGTAGCCAAAACTACAGGTGTGCACTACCACACCTGGCTAATTTTTTTTATTTATTGTAGAGACGAGATCTCACCAAGTTGCCTGGGCTGATCTTGAACCCGCTGGCTCAGGCAATCCACTCACCTCGGCTTCCCAAAGTGCTGGGATTGTAAACTGAGCCACTGAGCCCAGCCTTAACTGAAAATCTTGGCATGAGAAAGATGTGTGCAAAAATGATCTTGAAGGAGTTCTTGTATTATGACAACATACAAACTCACAAAGCACTGAGAGGCAGTTTTTAGCCAGTAAACAAATAACTGTACTGGAACACCCACTGTACTCACCTTATCTAGCCCCCAATGACTTTTTTCTTTACCTAAAGTATTCAGAATATCAAGAGTAATACAACAACAGCTTTAATGGCCATTCCAGATAAAGAGTTCCAAAATTGCTTTAATGAGTAGACTAGGTGCTGACATCAGTGTATAGCTTCCCAAGGGGATTACTTCAAAGGTGACCTAGTGATATTCAACAATGAGGTCTGTAGTACTTTTTCTAGAATGGGTTTGTGAACTTAATTCTCAGCCCGTGTAAGATATTGTGAGGTCCTTGAGTGGTCAAATGATGAATAGTCATCCTCGAGAAAAATCTGGACCAGCAAATGTCAGATGAATTAGAAGCACTAAAAATAAAAGGAGAATCCATGGATGGCAATGGATCTTGTTGGAGTGTGAGAGTATCTGCATGGGTGAGTGTGCAAAAGGACTCATCTGGGTCTATATGTGTGTGTAAGTGGGTGAGCAAATAGCCAACTGAGGGGGGGCATGAATCAAGCAGCTGAGGCTACACTGCAGGAACAGCTGCAATTTTTTGCTGCTCTGAATATGGTACCCACCCCATGCAGAAGAATCCACCATTCTTGGGGCTTCTCTTGGGAAAAAGCAGAAGATATCAGCTGTCTCTTGACAACTAGCACCTGGCCTACACCAGCACCTGTTACAACAGACCAGGCACTGGCAGGCACGTGGAGAAAATGCAGGAAGGAAATCTGGAGCTGAGACCCACATGAGGAGAAAACACAGACCACTGCCACTTTCTCTGTCCCAGAACTGGGCAGAGACCTGCATTAGGTCACCAAAATTTGAGCAGTTTGCATCCTGAGACTGGGGACAATCTCTGCACCCCTCTGAGATAGACCACTGTTTGCCCAGAGAGGACCCTTCAAGTGCATGATACCAGAGAGACAGATGCCCCACCCCCACACTGGACCAAACACAGACGCATATGGTTAGAGTGGGAGACCTAGCAGCAGATGAGTTGGGAGCTTTACCCAGGAAAAACTGTTAGAGTGATTGCCGACCCCACCACCACAGCGCCAGGCTGAACACTGGCAGTGAGGGCGGTGGAAGGAGTGCAGTTAGGGAGTCTGAGGCAGAGTCCTGAGGAAGAGCAGAGAGAGGCCACCTCTAGCCTGGACTGGGCTCCAGAGGCTTGCCACCAGGTCCTAAGATCCAGAGATTCTGGTAACTGCTGGAGAAGGCGCTATTGACCCCATTTGTGGTAGGAACAGCAGCTGGCAGAGAAACTGACCAGACCATCTACACCTGGGCAGAGAAGTGCTCCAGGATGGCCTCTGTGGGATAGCAGAACTGCATCTTGAGGTCAGGTGGTGATCTCTGCATTGCCTTGGGTCTGTTCTTTGTGACATCAGAGAACGTTTTCCCCAGTGCACAAGCCCTTTTGGATAATGGCAGATGCAGAATCCCAGACGATCCACCTTCAGCCCTGAGTCAGCTGCTGAGCAATAGATGCAGACAACAGAACTGATCGAGAAGGAGGCTGGTGAGTGCCTAGCTGAATCCCCCCTACCCTTAGCAACAGGTGAAAGAGTTTGGGAGGACAGGGCAGAGACAGGAGGCTCCATTCCCCCAATGTGAACTGGATGCTCTGGGAACTGTGACCAGGCTAGAAGAGGAAGGATGGGGGTGAGATCCCTTGAGATGCTGTGTCAAGTTATTTAGGCCCCTTACCCTCACATGGGTGTGTGCCAGCTACAATTGCAGACGGGGGGGGGGGGGAAGATGCTAACATCTTAAGTTCCATCAGCAAAGAGGGTACCTGCAGCAACAGACCTGCAGTTGCAGAACCCATCACAAGAGGGTGCCCCCTCTCAAAGAGACAGGCTAAAGCTAAGAACTCTGTCAATGGGGTTTTTTTTGGGGGGGGGTATTGGTTTGTTTGTTTTATCATCTTGTTTGGTTGCTTGTTTTTTGGTTGGTTTTCTCTTTTCTTTTCTCCTCCTATTTCTCTTTCTTTGTTCTTTCTCTGTGTTTATTTTTTTCTTTACTTCCTCTTTCATTTTTTTCCTCTTTTTCTCCTCCTTTCCCTTTTTTCTCTCCTTCTTCCCTCTCTTTTCCCTCTTATATCCTGTCTTGGACTCCAGGGCTATGCAAGCATACCCACTATAAAGTCATATGGTGCAGTGATTGAGAGAGAGTCCCAGTTGGCCCTTTTTACCAGATAGCAAACATTATGACCTGCCAATAGATTTTTAATCCTTGCAGTCCCTCCTTCATCCCCTAGTAAGTGCTCAACATAGTAAAGAGAGAACAATGCCCCCCCTCTCCGACAGCCATACTTCATATTTGAACAAACTTGGAACCCTGGCTCAAGGAAGGACAAAAGGTAGAACAAATATCAGAAGTGACTGCTTTTCCATTTCCCACTAAGCAAAGCAGAATTAAAGAGAAAGATAAGAGAACTGCTACAAATGAAGAAAAATCAATGAAAACTCATTGGTAACCATCAGAGCCCCAGCAAAGAGCCATGCTAGAAAGAACAGCTACTGGGGCACAAACAACAACAATCTTTGTTGTTATAAAGATCAGAGTATTATTGGATAGAATGAATAAAAATCAAGAAATGCAAGAGCTAAAACTAAATGAAATTGCAACTGAGCTGGGCAGACTCAAGAAAGTGTACTTAGAAATAACAGAAATAAAGTACTCCATTCAAGAAATGAATAACAAACTGACAAACATGGGAAGCAGAATTGACCAAGCAGCATAAAGAATCTCAGAGCTGGAAAACCAAAATATGTAATTAACTAAAAATTTATTTTTAAAAAAATCTATTAAAAATATGGGGGAAAAGAGAAGAAAGATTGGAATATGTGAAATAGAATGAGAAATGGAAAATACTCTGGAACAAACATTCCATGAGGTCATTCAAGAAAACTTCCCTCATCTAGCCAGAGACAACTATTCAAGCACAAGAGATTCAGAGAACCCCTGCAAGACAATTTATGAGAAGATCAACCCCTAGACACATAGTACACAAAGTAGGTGTAAAAGAAAAAAAATCCTAAAGGCAGCAAGGGAAAAAGTTCAGACTACCTACTGGGGGATACCCCTCAGAATTGCTACAAACTTATCTGCATAAACACTACAGGCCAGAAGGTATTGAACTCCAATCTTTAATATTCTCAAAGATAAACAATTTCAACCATAATTTTCTACCCAGCCAAGCTAAGCTTCATCAGCAATGAAGAATTAAAATTATATCCAGACATCCAATCCCTAAAAGAATATGTTTCTTCCAGACCAGTTCTAGAGGGGACACTTTAAAAGGTGCTGTGCACAGAAGAAAAAAACAAAAGAAAGACCATATACTTTACAAGATAACAAACATACACAGAAGCAACAGAATACATAGCATACTCATAAAAATAAAACACACACATATATGAACACAAAAGCTAGACAAAAACAAAACAGCCTTATAAGAGCATTATGGCAGGGACAAACTCTCACATTTCAATAACCAACCTGAATGTGAATGGGCTAAATGCACCACTAAAGAGACATAGAATGGCAAACTGGATAAAAACACATGACCCAGTAATTTGCTGCCTCCCAAAAATTCATCTCACTACAAAGGATGCTCACAGACTCAAAGTTAGAGGATGAAAAACAAACTTTCAAATGAACAGATCATAAAATAAGGCAGGAGTAGCGATCTTACAATCAGACAAAACAATCTTTAAGCTATCAAAAATTTAAAAATATATGGAAGGACACTTCATAATGATAAAAGATTTGATTCATCAACAACATATATGCATCAAACACAGGAGAACCAGCTTTTATAAAGTGGCTACTATGGAAACTAAAAAAAAGATATTGACTCTAATACTATCATAGCAGTGGACTTAAATACCCCAGTAATAACCCTAGAGAGGTCATCAAGGCAAAAGAAATCTACAAAGAGATCCAAAACCTCAACTTGACACTTAACCAAATAGACTTAGTGGATCCTACAGAACATTTCGCCCAAAAAGCACAGACTATACATTCTACTCATCACCACATGGAATGTACCCCAAGATTGACCACATATTCAGCCATAAATCAAGCATATACAAATTTCACAAGATCAAAATACTGCCATGCACCTTCTCAGAACACAGTGGAATAAAAATAAATATCACCACCAGCAACATACCCCCAAAACCCACAAAGACAAGGACACTAAACAGCTCCTGGTCGACACAGAAATCAAAAGATTCCTGGAAACAAGTAAAAATGAAGAAACATCTTACCAAAACCTCTGGGATGCCATGAAATTAGTATTGACAGGGGGATTTATATCTCTATGAACACACATCAAGAAAATAGAAAGAGAACAAGTTACAGCCTAACAAACCACCTAAGGGAACTGGAAAGGCAAGACCAACAAAACCCTAACTTCAGCAGAAGAATTCAGATCACCAAATTAAAAGCCAAAAATGGGACATAGAAGACAAAAATACCACAGAAAAAGCAATGAAACAAAATGTTGGTTCTTTGAAAGAATAAACAAGATTGATGAACCCCTAACCAGAATGGCCAAGAAAAAGAGAGAATAAGCCCAAATAAGCATAATCAGAAATCCAAAAGATCAAATCACAACTGACCCTGAAGAAATATAAAAGATTATCAGATATTACTATGCACACCTATATGGAAACAAACTAGGTAACCTATATGAAACAAAGGACTTTCTAACATCACACAGTCTCCCAAGACTGAAACTGAGATCCTAAACAGATGAATAACAACCCAGGAAATTGAATGTCATATAGAAAACCACCTAACAACAACAACAACACCTAGAACCAGACAAATTTCCAACAGAATTTTACAAAACATACAAGGAGGAACTGATACCAATCCTACTGAAAGTATGTCAGGAAATCAAGAAAGATGGAGCCTCCCCAAATCATTTTATGAAGCTAGCATCACACTGATACCCAAACCGGGTAAAGATTCAACAAAGAAAGAGAACTACAGGCTAATATCCCTGATGAACATAGATGCAAAAATGTTCAACAAGACTCTAGCAATTTGGATTCAGCAATACATCTCAAAAATCATCCACCATAACCAAATATCAACAGAGGTAAAACCAAGACCCACATTATTATAACATTAGGTGCAGAAAAAGCTTTTGATACAATCTAGCATCCCTTATTGATAAAACCCTTGAACATCTAGGTATAGAGGGAACATACCTTAAAATAGTAAGAGCCATCTGTGATAAACCCACAGCCAACATATTACAAAATGGACAGAAAGTGGAAGCATTTCCCCAGAAAAAGACAAGGCTGCCCACTCTTACCCCTGCTGTTCAACATAGTGTTGGAAGTCCTAGCTAGAGCAATCAGACAAGAGAAGGAAATCAGGGATATTAAAATAGAAAAAGAGGAAGTCAGGTGATCCCTCTTTGTTTATGATATGATCTTATACCTCAGAAATCCAAGAGAACCTTTCAAAAACGTCCTTGCACTGATAAAGGACTTAGGCAAAGTCTCAGGGTAAAAATGAACATGCAAAAGACAGTCACATTCTTGTACACCAACAAGAAACAGGCAGAGAACAAAATAAAAAATACAATCACATTCACAGTAGACACACAAACAGACACGAAATACCTTGGCATCTTCCTAATCAGAGAAGTGAAAGGTCTTTACAATGAAAACCACAAAACACTGCTCAAAGAAATCAAAGATGACACAAGCAAATGGAAAAATATTTCATGCTCATGGATTGGAAGAATCAACATGGTTAAGACGTTCATCCTACTCAAGGCAATCTACAGATTCAATGTAATAGCCATTAAATTACCAACATTATTCTTCTCAAACCTGGGAACAAAAATACAGAAATTCATATGGAAACATAAAGACCACAGATAGTCAAAACAATCCTTAGCAAAAGAAAAAAAGTGAGAGGTTTCACAATTCCAGACTTTAAACTCTAGTATAAGACTACAATAATCAAAACAACCCAGTATTGGTACAAGAACAGGCATATAAATCAATGGAAGAGATTCCAGAAGCAAAACCTCAATTTCTCAACCAACTCATCTTTGACAAAGCCTCCATCAACATCCACTGGGGAGAGGAGAACTTTTTCAGTAAACAGTGGTGATAAAACAGACTGAGCACATGCAGAAGAATGAAACAGGACCCCTACTAATCTCCATGCACAAACATCAACTCCAAATGGATCAAAAACCTGAATGTAAAACCTTAACCTTTAAGAATCTTAGAAAACGCAAGAGGCACGCTTACTGAAATCAGAATAGCAACCAATTCCTGATTAAAACCCCAAAAGTCCATGCCATAAGTGATAAGATAGAAAAAAACGGGGCTTCATCACATTGAAAAGCTTCTGCAAAACAAAAGAAACCATCAAGAGAGCAGGGAGACAACCCACAGACTGGAAAAAAATTTGCCAACAATATATCTGACAAAGGCCTAACAACCAGGACCACAAGGAACTCAAATGAGCCGAAAGGAAAAAAAAACAAACAAAAAACAAGCAGCCACATTAAAAAGTAGGCAAAAGACATGAATAGACACTTCTCAAAAGAAGACATACTAGCAGCCAACAGACACATGAAAAAATTCCCAGCCTCACTAATCATCAGAAAAATACAAATAAAAACCACATTGAGATGTCACCTAACTCCAGTAAGAATGGCCATCATTAATAAAACACAAAACAAGAGATACTGGTAGGAATAACAAGTAATTCCACCTCTATTGAAAACAGTGTGGTGATTCCTAAAAGAACTAGAAATTGTCCTTCCATACAACCCAGCAATTATTGCAGCTATATTCACAATAGCAAAAACATGGAACCAATCATGCTGCCCATCAAAAGTGGACTAGATTTTTAAAAATGTGGTACACATACACGGTGGAATATTGTGCAGCCATAAAGAAGGACAAAATTATAAACTGCGCAGCTACTTGGATGGATTTAGAGTCTGTAATACTCAGTGATCCATCCCAGAAACAAAGAACTGAGTATGACATGTTCTCACTCATAAGTGAACCCTGAACATTTACCATAATACTATATGAAAGGGATTGGTAGTAACCAGAAACTTCCAGGGATGGTGGGGCAGGGGCACATACCATCAATAAAGGTACCTAATCTCAAACCAGGTGAAGTGGGGCCCAAATTTTACCTGTATGATTACCACTTGTATACCTAATCCTGAATTGTACCCCACATCTTTAAAATAAAAATAAAACTAATTAATACTTATATAGCATTAACTTAAAAAAATACTCAAAGCTAAAAAAAGAATTGTATAGTGTTTGTATACCCTAGAAAGTTTACAGCTGCCTTTAATTGACCATCCTATATAGAAAATACTCTTTTTTATCAACCCCAAAAGACATATTTAAAACATGAAATGGTGCATTTTTTTCTCCAAAATATAATTTTAATAAAGCAGAGTCCAGGAAAATTGTCCTAGTAATAATCAGTCCATCCATGTTTAGTAAAGCTCCAGTATTCAGTATTACACAGATTTCTGTTAACCATAGTTTAGTTAAATGGTATCAGTACCCCAACAACACTGTTCGTATTTCAGTTACCATGGTGTGTGTGTGTGTGTGTGTGTGTGTGTGTGTGTGTGTGTGTGTGTGTGTGTGTGTATTTTTTTTTTTTTTTTGAGTTAGAGTCTCACTCTTGTTGCCCAGGCTGAAGTGTGCAGTGGCACGCTCACGGCCACCGCAGTCTTGATCTGCTGGGCTCAGGTGATACTTCCGCCTCAGCCTTCAAAGTAGCTGGAACTACAGATGCATGCCACTGCACCCAGCTAGTTTTTGTGATTTATTGTAGAGACAAAGTCTCACTAAGTTGCCCAGGCTGGTCTTGAACCCCTGGGCTCAGGCAATCCTCTTGCCTTGGCCTCCCAAAGTGCTGGGATTACAGGTTGAGTCACTGCTCCAGCCACCATGGTATATTAACTTGTGAGTAATTTCATAAAGAAGAAACTTGACTGCTAGGTCTTTAATCCACAAATTACTACAAGCATAATTGATAGGCATTATGATCTGTGACCAATCGTGTCCCTTCTTTTAATGTCTATCAGTTATTTGTCACACACATCTGTTATTCAGTTTATACATTTAAAAGCAAAGCATGGCATTGTGTTGCTTCCATTTCTTCCGGTGACAAACCTACCTAACATTTTCCAAAATAACTGATCAAAATAGAAAAGTGACCAGCAGATGAAGTGCCACAAAGATGAAAATACAACAAAGAAACAGAAATAGATCACTGTATGATGACTATTTTTAAGCATCAACTTGACTAGGCTAAGGGGTGCCCTGGTAGCTGGTAAAACATTATTTCTTGTGGGTCTGTGAGAGTATTTGCAGAAGACATTAGCATGTACTCCTAAATCAGTAGACTGAGCAAAGATCAGCTCACTCTCACCAATGTGTGCAGGCATCACCCAATAAAACAAGAAGATGGGGGAGGGGCAAATTTATTCTGACCTAGGACATTCATCTTCTCCTGCCCCCAAACATTGGCATTCCTGATTTTTGGGCCTTTGGACTTGGACTTCAGACTGAATTATTTCACTGGCTTTCTTGGTTCTCTTGCAGTTCTCAGTCTTCATAATTGTGTAAGCCAATTTCCATAATACAATAAATCTTTGTGTGTGTGTGTGTGTGTGTGTGTGTGTGTGTGTGTGTGTGTGTGTGTCCTATTGATTATGGTTCTCTGGAGAACTCTGAAGTGAAATTCAGATGGAATATTGAATGTAAATGGAGCTATGGAAGAAATAGCTGCTAACTGTGGGAATATTGACACTGAGAAGCTCCAGATGTGCAGAGGACCTCAGCGAAGACAAGCTTAGCAACACAAATTAGGAAACTGGTTGTGGTGAAAGAGATGAAGGTGTATCAGAAAAGCGACAATGACAAAAAAAGTTCACATTAAAGGAACTCTCAGAGGTATATTTTAACATTGAAGGCACAAGAATAAATTACTGGAAGGTGATGCAAACTTTGCAAGGACTGTAACAATTTGCCAAGACATGATAAAGACATTCAATCTATATTGCAAGTATTGCAGTGAGAAGAGGAGGGCCAGCATCAAACTAGGCTCCATAAGATTTTTACAAAGAAATAAAATACTTCATTGTTTCATGTCTGTAACATTTTAAAAGACAGTGTACTAAATAAATATTAGTTTTACTATTTTAAAAATTTTTAAATAGTACAGTCTACAATACAAGAGTTTTAAATGTTTTGACAAAATACTTCTAAAGGTCTCAGAACAATCATAACTTTCCCCTTTGGTGAATGAGATCACTTTGTACAGTTTCTTTTTTACACAGTCATTCTGTGATCCATCATGAACATGCAAAAATAGGGCTGCCTGTATAACCACTCTTGGGAGTGGGAGTGGGAAGGGAAATGAAATGGAAGATAAAAAGTGAAGCAAAACTGAGGGGACCATGACTGAGTGACTATGAAGAGCAGGGTTGGAGATGATGGTTGAGGTGCCTAGCAAGGAGAAAAATAAGTTATTAGAAGAAGGATATTCGAGAGAGAACTTTTGTGTGAAGGCAAACTCCAGGAGCAATATAGTTTAGATCTGTGACCTTGGGAAAGAGTATGATTATTTAGGAAAGATTCAGATATGTGAAATATCAGAGGCAACAGTGCCCCAAGATTTGACAATGGTTGGAACAACCAGCACACAAATCATAGTGGGTGGAATTAAAAGGAATACTTCTCATTCTCATACCATCTCATATGCTAGGTACCATGAATTTCATGGGACAAATGGATTTTTAAAAACCGACCTTGAAAAAGGTAGGAAAAGTCTAGATCTTTTAAATCTTACTGGTTCAGGCATGACTTTTTTTAAAAAAGATATATTGTCCTCATTGAGGATTTGCCTCTGTGATGACAAATGTCATCTTAAAGAAATGTTATTTCAGTGATGGTATTTCAGAATATAGGCCAACAAAGGTAGTTGGAAGAGGAATGCATGTATATATCAGGATGTCCTAGGGGTTGGAAAAAAATAGAACTTTATCTAGGGGAGACATTATGAACAAGACTGCCCAGCAGGAGAGAACTGGAATGGATAAATTCCTGCTCTTTTAGAGCTCAACTATGAAGGCTATTGTGCTGTGGTTTGAGGAACACTCATCATTCACCATAGTCTGTTGACATAATTTATTAAGTTGAATCCAGTACAGAAGGAAAAAGTTCTTTATGATAGGCCAGATTCCATGAGTGGGAATTCCTTGGAGTCAAACAGGGAGAAAATACGCCCCGGTGTTAAAGACTTTCCAGAGATTTCTTCCATTCCGCTTTCCACCACTCCCTAAATCACTCGCCAAATAAATACTTTGCTGGACACTGAAATGGCCACAGCTGCGCTCATAAGAAAACATCAGGATATAAAATTAATCATTGTCTCTTTTAGTTAACTTTTTTTTTGAGTGTGTGCGCAGGGTAAAGGACAGGTGCTATTAAGATGATAAACATTACTAAAGCGTTTGGAAGTACTGCCAGCTTTTAGGATCAAAAGTTTGCCAAAGAGCTGTTATTATTTGAAGGTCATTGAACTAAAAATTTCCCCTTATCATCTTTAGGCAAAAAGGTCATTAATGCTTTATGGGATTCTAATAAATCTGGAAAGGGCTAATCTGACCCTATGCAGTTTTCTATTTGATCACCCTGAGATCCTCCTCAACTGCCAGAACCCTGGATGGTCAGAGTTGAGCTAGCGACTGACCTCGTGATCAGCCACACAGGACCTGGAGTTATTCCCCACCCAGACTGGCAAGTCTTCCATGATTTATACAGACTCATCCTCAGATGAGAACCGCTGCCCCTATTGCCCCCTAAAGTCTGAGATCAGTTTTCTATGCTAGCCATGAAAAATGAGAGGCAACGACAGTCTTTTATTCCTTAAGTATTTGAAAACCCCCCCCCAAAAACCTGTAACTCTGACCTGACACAGTAGCTCAAGCCTGTAAACCCAGCACTTTGGGAGGCCGAAGCAAGAGGATTGTCTGAGCCTACGGGTTCGAGATCAGCCTGGGCAACATGGTGAGACCTGTCCCTACAATAAATAAAAAAAATTAGCCAGGCATGGTAGCACACATCTGTAGTTCCAGCTATTTGAAAGGCTGAGGTGGAAGGATCTCAGGAGTCCAGAAAGTTGACACTGGGATGGCTGTGAACGTGCCACTGCACTCCAGCCTGAGCAAGGGAGTGAGACTCCAACTCAAAAAAAGTCTGTAACTCCTATGCAGGTATCCCAAAGCATCTTGGATTGCAAGGATGGATAGGTCTTTCAGTCACAACAGAATTGCAGTGTTGCCTCTGAAGTAAGGAAAGGGACAGGTTGACAGATGCTGTATGGGTTCTTGGGCTGACATGTTGTTCACAAAGTTGCGGTTGTCTCCTGATTCTAAAGGAGTAGCTTTGGAGACCCTTTTGCCATTGGTGCCATCTCTCAGGAACCTGAAAATAATCCACAGTGTTTCAAACTTGCACTATATATAGGAGCTACATAGATATGTAAAAATATATCAATTAAGTTCCATCGATTTACAATGTAGGTATTATTTTCATTGCACAAATATGATACATGAGACAATAATTTTCTCAAAGGCAACCCATTAAGCCTCCCTGACCGCCAAGACCTCCAGGCAATGAGGTTCATATTTCTTAAGGAAAATTCCCTATGTGTAGCTCATCATTTGCCAAAGCAATCCTGCTTTATTCATTGTCCAGCTGGTTACTGGTTCTGTGAGCCTTTCCCCATTAGATATGGAAAATCTACTTCTAAGCATATTCTGAGCTTTTTAAAAAAATCTTTTTTGTTTTTTTTGAGACAGGGTCTCACGATGTCACCCATGTGAAGTTCAGTGGGATACACAGGCTCAAACATAGTGCACTGCAGCCTCAAACCCCTGGCCTCAATGGGCCCTCCTGCCTCAGCTTCCTAAGTGCCTGGGACTACAGTGCCCCACCATGCTCACAGGGTCATATCCTGAGCTTTTCACCAGCAATAACTGAGGCTTCCAGATCCCCTCTTCAGGCCATCTACTAAGAATTAATAGATATTTCTTCAGAGGAAGAAATGTCCAGCTGCAGATAATTCCCTTCAACTGACTTGAAGATAGCTCCCTTAATGTCATCTAAGAGTCAAAATTATGTTTTCAACTTAGACCTAGTGCTCATACACTACTTTTTATCTATTGTGTCTTTGTTCTCAGTAGTAATAGTATATAAACTAATATTAGGATAACTGTGCTGTCCTTTTAAGAATTTACATTGGTGTATGAATACAAAGACTGCATAAATTTATCAAAAAGATTTATTATGCAAGAGATTTATTATGAAAAGAGTTTAAAGATGAAAGAAATTCATGAAAGGGTTTCTATATTTCAAGAAGTAACTGTGACATCATCTTAATACATATTGCTAGGTTAAATATTATTTCCGCCACAAGAGAAAAATCCATCCTCCTTTCTCCTAATGTCAAACTCAGGACTTGGCTTCTGCAACTGCCTTTGGATCTGAAATCTTCAACTCACCACTGTCAGAGTTCCAAACACACACCCTACCTCACACCCCACGCAGAGTAACCCCATGCATCCACACAGCTGAGCTCCATGTGTTGTTTTAACAGTCATAAGATCTAATTCCCACATCTTGTTCTTAGAGCTGAGATTTATGATCCCACTAAAGATTTCAACAAAAAGATGAGAGTAAATAGCTCAGAGGAACTCAGTCTTAAAATGTTGCCCTGAAATTCCCTACTCACCACCCCATCAATAATGGATCAAAATAAAAGCACATATGAGCTAATATTACAAGGTCTAACAGGGTGAACATGTTTTGGAATTAGCAACAATTCCTTCATAACCATGTATTATCTCTGAAATTCCCTTTTGGAACAATGATTTTGATTTGAAATTTTAAAAAATAGGGAGTGACTAAGATACTCTGAAAGCATGTCAAGGACCTCAACTTCTGACATTTACTTTTAACCATTTGAGCAAACAATCTGCCTTTAAAATATTAATGAGCTTCTAGTGTAAGAGATGTCTCTATAGTCCCTGACAGAGCCTCACCGGACTTCCCACTAAAACACCCATGAAGACAGACAGGGATGAAAGCACATGTCACCACTGCAGAGTCCAGAAGGGCAGCCTCCTGAGTCTCAGAACTCAGGAACAGTTTCCACTGTTTGGCCTATCAAACTCTCAGACTCAACTAAGAAACACAATTGGTGGCTCAGACCTAGAAATGGAGTCAATTTGTTGCCCTGAAAGAAAGATCAAAGACATTTTGTACATTTCTGCAGAAAATCAGACTACTGCTCCTTCATCTATTACTTTTATAGGCAAACAGAATGATGATATCTCTTGTCTCTTTCTGATTCCTCACTCACCTATCCAGATCCTGACCCCCTCACTCATACACTATATGTCTTACTTTTCACCCCTCTAGCTGTTTAAAAGGGCTGATTATGGTCGTATTAGCAATATATGCTTATTGGAGGGCATTTTGAAAATAGAAAACTGCAAGAAATAATCCCCGGAGATACCAAAGCTGAAATTTAATACGCTTTATGGTCTGCATATATTTCTATGTATTAGAGCTCAGCGCTTTAGCGGGCCTTCACAGTGCTTGTCAGTTCTGGGCTCTTTTCTCACACTTGGGGACCATTTCACACTCTTTTCTCTTCCTTCAAATCTAAACACCCCTTCTCTGCTTCTCACTATCAGCTGAGACTTCAACTTTTGTATAGAAGGGATTTTTCTACAACATACAACAGAAGCAGGCATTTTTCTCCAAGCATTTGGCCTTCCCCAGCTTCTAGGGCCATCCCTCTACTTTGCTCCTGGGATTGGTTCCGTTCCTGCCTCATCAGTTTTTCTTCTTCCTTAGTCAGTAATTGCCAAGAAAATGATGTACCACAGTATCTTGAATTGTACATTTTAAAAAATTCCTGTCTTCCTGATTCTTCAACATTTCCACAAACAGGCTATGAGCACCCTGCCCAGGTGACAAGTGTGGTAGGATTGGTCTTTGCCCCAAGTCCCCCTTTTTGCCCTTCCCTAACTGGTCTAGTGACACCAGTGATATCTCTTTGTGCCTTTGCTTGTAAATTCTACCCTGATCCCCAGTGAAGGGACTTGCTATGGGTCCTGGCTGGCTCTCAGCTTCCCACCTTGGTTGAGCCTGCTCTCTGGGTGCTTTCCCCAGGTAACCTGCTGGGGTATGTTGGCCTCACTCTTTAAGACCTGTAGCTACAATAAATTATTTAATTTCATATACCTCTCTGAGTGTAATTTCCACAGCCATGTTGGAGTGTTCCTTAAAGACCTCCACAAGGGGTACTTTCTCCCTCATTTATAATACATTATCTCCATCTTAGAAAAACCCTTTCTTGATCCCATATCTCTCTCAACTTCTACCCAATTTTAAGCTTCCTATTTACAAGAAAAGTGCTTCAAAGAGTTGTTCACATTCAACATTTGCTTTTACCCTTTTTTCTTCTCTCTTCAACCCGTTCCAACCTGGGCAATAAGCATACCCAAGTGGCTAAATCCAGTGATCAATGTGTAGTCCTAAGATAATGTAACCTTGCAGCAACTTTTTGAGACTTTGGATCACTCTGCCCATCTTAATACAATTTCCTCACCTGGATCTTGTGGCAGCTCCTCACGCTTGCTTGGGTTTTAGTCTACTTCATTGGCTCTTGACTTGACTGGATCCTTAGGTTTTCAATCAGGACCTGCTACATAATTTGCAGGGTGCAGTGCAAAGTAAAAATGCAGAACACTTGTTTAAAAATTATTAAGACTTGTATGACAGTGAGAGCAGAGCAGTCAAATAAGCATGGAGTCCTTTTCAGCAAGAAGTGTTTGCTCAACTGTAAAGGTTGTATACCTATGAGGTGAACCCTGTTCTCATCCTCAGAATTCTGCTGTGCAATTGCTCAGTGCTCACCTATAAAAGATCTCATCCACTCCAACTGGAATTATATGTCACATACAGCAATAAAACTAACATTTAATCTTCAACACTAATCTTTCCCTTTAACTTCGAATTCAAATATTCAACTATCTATTCTGAATGTACACTGGATATATGAAATGCACTCAGTAGGTTCAAAATGGAGTCATTTCCTATTCAAATGCCTGCCACAGTCTTCCTCATTTCAGTGAATACCAATCTGCTTTGTTGATGAAACAGTTTTTCATGAATATTTATCAAGGTAATTATACTACTATCTCTTTAAAGCTATCAGCATAATAATATACAAATAATGGATTTTTAAAAATTAAATTATCCTTATAGTTCAAAAGTTAAAAGCAAGCAAACAAAATTCCACTTGGTCATGGCTTATTAGCATTTTAATTTGAGGCTGGATTTATTTGCTAATATTTTACCTATAATTGTAGTTTTTTTTTGTAAGATATTTCTCAGGCTCTGGATTTGGGACTATGCTAATTTTATAAAATAAATTAGGATAGTGCGCATAAACTAGGATCATTTTTCTGTGCTTTAAAACATATTTTCAAATTATCTGTCTTAAAAAATATGTTTTCAATTTTTAATTCATCATGCATTGTTAATATGGTTAAAATTAAATTAAAAAATTATCAAAAAATAAGAAGTAAAAAGCAATCAAAATAATTCCTTTATGATTAAATTTAATAGGCATGAAATTACACTGTCAAATTTCTGTAAAAGTTTCTAAATGCCGACTCTCAATTGTCATATTTATCATGAGTCTGTAACAAATAGTTTATGATTACCAGCAGTCCATAGACCACACTTTGAACAGCCCTGTTTGTGAGAAGAGGTCTGATATTTTTGATGATGCATACCTATTAGAACAAAATGCTTTTAGAATGCTACCAATGAACGTGCATTTTTATGTATTTATGAATCATATCTCTAATTAAAATTACTTTAATAATACTTTAAATGCTTAGATTTTAAGTGCTATGCATCCTGAAGAACTTATCTTTTTATCAGTTAATACAACATACAATTAAGATAAGGTTTGCTATTGCTGATACTTGTGTAGGTCTTTATTTTCCAGTAATATTTCTGATCATTTAAAATTTTTTGGCCAATGCTTTTCATATCTGATTAGATTATTCTTATATTGGACTTATGATGTAACTGATAAAGTCTTTTCTTTGAAATAAATTATGAAAAGTATTGTCTTTTTGATAGTGTTCTCTTCAATCTGTGGCTTCTCTTCAGGAATATAATCATACCACTTGCCCATTTTGTGGGGATTCCTTTAGTGACAACTATATGATGTAACCCAGGTAAACTCTAATGTAGTGTATAAGAGCAAATACACCAGTGAGAGGGCCAGGTCACACCCATACTTTCCTCCAAGAATAGCTGCTGGACCACACATATAGGTTGACCATGTGACATAAGGACTCAGAGATGGGCCAGGTCAACTAGTTAAACAAGTACTATTAAAGTGAAATTTCCTTTATTAGAAAAAAATATATACAAATATAAATAATAGTTCTGGTTTTTTTCCTTCATCCTATTGGATTTTTCACGCAAACTTCATATTAAAAAAGACCACGGCTTTGGAACAGGTTACTCAAAGGACAGCATAGTTCTCCAAGCATTTGTTGATTTAAGATTCAGATTCCTGGGTCCCATTCCATAACTACTGCATGAAAATCCCAAAGAGAAGATGGGAAAGGGAAGAAAGGAGTCTATATGCTTAATAAACTCCTCAAGTGACTGCTGTGCTATTATATTTTAAGAACCAATGTTTCAAAGTGACTTTTTTGAAAATCATAGTCATTATATATAATCCTGGAAGGCATCATACATAAAACTGGGCATTTTTATTGTAAGGTGGTTAGGTCCTTGGACTTTTTTCATTTCTTTGCTCTTTGGTTATTAATTAGCCTATTATTTTTGATGTTTTGTCTTGAGTCAATGTTAGAAATTTTAATTCTTTGATGTTATACATTTCAGTTAGATTTGCAAACAATTATGGTAATAAAATTATATTTGAAAAATAACTTAATATACTTTTCTTTTTTATACTTGTCTAATCATGTATGTTCTTATATAGAGATACAGAAAGTTAGATATATCTTTAGTTTAAGGGTAATTAGAGAACATAAGTTTAAATTGTCTTTAGTTTAAACACAAAGAAAAACAAAGAAATCCAGTTTTTAAAAATCCACCTAAAATATGATAGGTTTCAAAGCTGTTTATCAGAACCAAGATTTTTGAGAGAATAATTTTTAAAAATTAAAGGGCAAATATTTGCAAGATAAAGGTATAAAATTTGCCTACAAATAAAAAATTAAGATTACAGTTTTCCAGGGAGTCATAGGATGATGATTGGGAACACAGAAAGAACAGAGGTCAGGGTGACCTTCTGGACAACTTGGAGGGATCACACAAAAAGAGCAGAGATCATACTGGGAAATAACTGAGTCTTTGCACAAAGTAAGACCATTATGGCCAATCCAGGGACAGACAATGAAGTCAAACCAATGCTCAAGGCTGTCCATCTCTATTCAAAGGGGTGCTACCCACCATCTGCCAAGGAGCATTGATAGTGTCTCTCTAGTTGCCTTCCAGAGAAAATCTTCCTCTGATCTCTTTTTGCACCTCACCCCATAAGCACCCAGTAGGAGTGTCACTTATCTGTGTCCTTAGGTTTCAGTCAGGCCATCTAAACTCTACCAACTATATTTTTTGATGACTTAGAACTTTTTAAGACATCTAAAAGAGAGAGTGGAACCATGGACACCTAAAGGGACTAGGTAGTGCAGAAGGAATCAGTGCTTGAACTTGGATGGTAATAGAGAAAAACAAAAACAAAAGCAAAAAACAGCTCAAAACTTCACTTGGAGCCAGTATAGTGATGAGATTCACTATGGTTACATTAGTATGAATATTATCAGAAGCCACTACAGTCAGGCTTCAACTTTTCTTACTAGAAAGCTACAACAACCTCCTAGCAGAACTTCCTGAAACTATTCTCTCCGCTCTTCAGTTTCTTCTGTACATTGCTCACAACAATTTTCTTCCAAAAAATCAAAAGTAGAAATGTTGCTACCCTACAAATTTTCATTCCCCAGATGTTACATATAGAGAAAGGCAAGCTTGGTAGCAATGACTACATTGTCCTTCAAAACCCAGACCCAGTTCAATCTTTTAGTCTCATCACATACCTCTGCCCATGTTTTAATCTCTATTTATGCCATTTCAAACAGAACAGAAATTTTCCACACCATCAAATTTTCACTTTCTGGTCCTTCCTCCTAGACTATAATGAACTTGCTTCTCTGCTCAGCAAATTATTTTCCATCTCAATCTCTCCCATGACCCTATATAATGTTATTTACTTTCTCTCCCATTTACCAAGGTGCTTCATTCAGATGCATACAAAACATCTATCAAATTCTTTTTATCATGTTTTTCTAATGTCTTTCCCTACTGGACCGAAAGTTCCTTGAGAGTGATGACTTCCTTCCACACGTTTCTCTTTCTATCTGGGGTTCCAAAACACAGTACCTAAAGCCGAGGAGTCACCCTATAAATGTTTGTTGAATGATTTAGGCTGCAATAAGCGACACAACTGACCAATACAACTAAAATGCCCTTGGTTCACAAAGTAGTCTATATTCTTTTGTTGTTATTGCTCTGATTCAACTATGCTTTGGACTTAGAAGTCTATGTTACTTCTTTATCATATGTCATTTCTTTAGATTTGGTCAATTATTCTAGCCCAATGAGATGGTTTCTCTTTTATTATCTTTTTAAAATTTTGAGTTATCCAATAAATATTTTGCCCCTTCCAGCTGCATCCTCAGTAAAATTTATTATTTTCCCATCCAAGCTATAAATAAGAATTCTGGATCGGGCCCTTGATATGACATTTATCTTATCCTCTTTAGGATTATAGTCATTTCTTCCCTCCTTTTGTCAATTGGATTGCGAATCCCTCAAGACAGGCATCTTGAATGTGTCCTATAAATATTCCCTTCACTTTCTTTATTTTAGTGAATACTACAAAATGTCCTAGCACTCCTTGATAGTTGTAGCAGGTTCTTGTATCAGATGACCTAGGACCAGACCACACTACCCTACTCAGGAATTGACTTAGGCAAGTGTCTCAAACCCCTCAGGCCATGCATGTAACATTTTCTCATATAAAAAAAGTGAAAAATAGAGTAGTACCCACATCACAGAATTATCTTGAGAAAGTAAAACAGATAACTATTTAGAACAATTAATGCTGTACGTCATCCAAGCTAAATGTTTAATATTTGTCAGAGGTTATTATTAAAGACTTAGTTAATAAAATAAAAATAGAAACATCAATGTTATCAAATCTTCTAATTTATTCATCAGTGTATAGTTTGCTTGGGCTGCCATAACAGAGCACCGAAATTTGGATAGCTTAAGCATCAGAAATTTATTTTTTCACAATTCTGGAGACTAGATGTTCAAGATCAAGGTGTCAGCAGGGCTGGTTTCATTTTGAAGCTTTATTCTTGTTTTATAGATGGTCATCTTCTCTTTATATCTTCACATGGTCTTTCCTTTGTGCCTGTCTCTGTCCTAATCTCCTCTTCTTACAAGAGCAACAGTTATATGGGGTTACAGCCCATCACAGTGAACTCATTTAACCTAAATTAACTCTTTAAGGAACTTTTCTTGAAATATAGTCAATTCTTAGGTTCTGGTGGTTAGGACATCAAACATGAATTTTGGGGGGACACAATTCAGTCCATTACAATCAGCAAGAGAAATCACATACATTATAAGTAATATCTAACTAACCATGACCAACTGTATAACCATTAACAACTATTCACTTGCCCTTCTTTTAAGAGGATTATGTGTCCTCAACCTCTGCAATTTGACTGGCAGTGCGTATAGTGGAAGGATAAGCACGCATGCCCCAGTACCCTCAAGTTCAGTCATAGGACTTGATTTGGTCAGTGGTGATGGAGTGTTTACACTCCACCTCCAAGCAGAAGTTAAGAACCATTGATTGTTTTTTTCTTTTCAGCACGTTTGAGTTCCTTGTACATTCAAGATGTTAAGCCTTTGTCAGACCTAGAGTTGGCAAATACTTTTTCCCAGTCTGTAGGCTGTCTCCCTGCTCTCTTGATGGTTTCTTTGGCTTTGCAGAAGCTTGTCAGTTTAATGGGGTCCCACTTGTCTATCTTCTCTCTTATGGCCTGTGGGTTTCGGGTTTTGTTCAGGAATTGGATGCCAGTTCCGATTTCCATGAGGGTATGTCCTTCATTTTCTAAGGTTCTTATATTTTGAGTTTTTACGTTTAGGTCTCTGATTCATTTGCAGTTAATTTTTGTGTATCAGGATAGATAGGGGTCCTGCAAACAACCCCATTATAAAATGGGCAAAAGATATGAACAGATAATTCACAAAGGAAGACATCAGAGCAGCCAACAGACACATGAAGAAATGTTCAACCTCACTAATCATCAGGGAGATGCAAATTAAAACCACACTGAGATACCACCTAATTCCAGTCAGAATGGCAATTATCAATAATTCAAAAAATAACCGTTGCTGGAGAGGGTATGGCAAAAAGGGAACACTTCTACACTGTTGTGGGAGTGTAAACTAGTGCAATCTCTGTGGAAAGCAGTGTGGCAATTCCTAAAAGCTCTAAATATTAACCTCCCATATGACCCCGCAATCCCCCTACTAGGAATATACCCTGATGAACTCATATAACTCTATAAAAAAGATACCTGCACATGTATGTTTATCGCAGCATTGTTCACAATAGCAAGAACCTGGAAGAAACCATGCTGTCCATCAAAAGAGGACTGGATTTTTAAAATGTGGTACATATACACGATGGAATACTGTGCAGTCATAAAAAAGAACAAAATCATGAATTTCGCAGCAACCTGGATGGAACTAGAGTCTATAATACTGAGTGACCTCTCACAGAAACAAAGATCTGAGTATCACATATTCTCACTCATATAGTGGACCCTGAACATCCAATGTAATACTATAAGAAGATGACTGACAGTAGTGGGAAACTATGGAAGGGGAAAAAGAGATGGTATTAACGGTAGTAAATATCTGTCTGGGGATGAGGAGACACCTCTTATCAACAAGGGTGCCTGAACGAAGCATATTTGTATACCTAACCCTTAACTGTACCCCACAATATCATAATAAAAAATATTGATTATAAAAAAAAGGAACCATTGATTGCTTTCACCAGTTTTTCCTCTTTTTCCTTTGCTATGAGGACTATATGTCTCAAATAAGGGCTGGTCCTTCCGCCTAGTGCCCAGAATGAGGAGATTGATTGAGTAGAGCTACCTAGATCAGAAGTCGCTAGGAATGTGCAAATTCAAGCGACAAGTAAATGGTTTTTGATTATGCGACCAGAATTTATAGGGATTATTACTGTACCGAAGTTGCCTAATGCGATAACTTTCAAGACAATGATAAACGCATATATATGCTTATTACTTTTTCTTACAGAAGGCATAGAAACCGAATATGTTATTGATGAGGTGATTCTAATAAACCCAAGCTGCAAAAAGAAGAGCAGAATATAAAGTTTCATGAGGACCAAAGACCTATTTACTCAACATTCTTAGTACTTTTCCCATCTATGTATAAGAACATGGCAAGAACATCTATGTTTAAGACTTCTCTCGTGGTTAAGTTTTCTTTTGAATGTAAAGAAATTACAGTTTTTGCAGCAGGGATGGCAGCTTTTGCAGCCCTGCCCTCCCTGTTCTAGAGAGAAATCCTCTTCTGTTCTTGGAGAATCACTGTGGATATGGAAAATCAGAACTGTCTGCCCTTACTTGGCAAACATAAAGACTCCCTAAAGCAGTATAACTTCACTCGCACCAGTATTGAAGTCACTAAATCACGTGATGGGTTCATAACTCAATTCAGCAACCATATTTCAACTTCCTGCTATTTCCCAGTTTCTGAGTGAAGGAGAAAATCAAGCCAGATTGTGGGAAGCAAACAGATTTTTGGCAAGTGAAAAAGGAAAATAAAGACATTTAAGGTAGACAGCACAGTTTAAACCAAGGCACAAAGTGTATTCTGAGAACATGAACAGTTAAGGGTGGTTGTAGCAGACAGTGGGGACAGGTTACACAGTGTGATTGACAATGCAGCTGGAGGGCAGTCCTCCACAGCCAGTGTCCGTGATTTTATGCCAGAGCACAGCTCCAAAAGCAATGTGGGAAAACTTTAAATCTTATGGCTCATCATATTGCATAACACATAAAAACACAGACAGCCTGACTCCTACTATAGCTCTGGCATAGGTGTGCCCTATTTGACTTAGGTGTGTTGATTAATCTGCATAAGCCTCAGATGCCTCTTCTGTATGACGGTGATAATAGTGACAGTCATCCTTATATAATGAAGATCATGGGCTATAAGGGTACATGTCAAGCTCTTAGCAAAATATCTGAGTCAAAGTGACATGTTAAACTGTGATTGACTCATTTCTGTAGTTAGATGTAGTAATTAGAATCCCCGTTATCTTTTTCTGCCATTTTCCTTTTTGGAAAATTATGAAAGAATAATAGGTAAAAAGTTCAAAATGGGGGAAAGAATAAAAAGAATGAAGAATGGTAAAAGGAGATAGATTGCTGAAAAGATAATGAAGTATTTAGTGCTATTCAATTAAAGAAAGAGTACATTTTCCAGCAATGGTACTTGCTGAAATTGTTGTTATCACCACTCTTCAGAAATGAAAGCTTAGTCATATACTACTACGAAATGTGACCACCTACACCCCTTAGTTGTCCTCTAATGTTCCAAATACACCAAATACAACTGTGGAGCAGGGAAGAACTAGAATGTGCCTGGAAAGGAATCTTCTGAAAATGTCCTGGGAAATCAGTCCTCTTGGCTATTATCACACTTGGGAGCAGTTTAAATTGAAAACTGTGATGCTGCATTCGTAGATAACTTTTCTCCCTGAAAATGTTGTTTTTTCTTTCCTTTATTGAATTACTGGCATCGTAATTTGGGGGGTTATTTGGGAGCTGAAATTTCGGTCTTCTTTGAATTAAACCCTGTGGTTAGGCAGTGGTTCTTTTGTACTTATGCTAATTGGTAGGATTTTGAAGAAAGGAAGGGATGAAGGAAAAGAAAATGATGAGAATAAAACCACCAGTTGACATATTTTTTCTTGAATATTTTTCTAGTTTAGTTTCAGATAAAACAGTATTTGACTGATGGATCTTTAAAACAATATTATGCATCTAACCAAGGAGGTGAAAGAGTACTACAACTAGAACTACCAAACAAGGCTCAAAGAAATTAAAAATGACACAAGCAAATGGAAAAACATTCCATGCTCATGGATTAGAAGAATCAATAGCGTTAAAATGTCCATCCAGTTCGACTGGATTCAATGCAATCTCTATCAAGTTACCAGTGTCACTTTTCACAGAAGTAGAAAAATAATTCTAAAGTTTATACAGAACCAAAAAAGAGCCCAAATAATCAAAGCAATCCTAAGCAAAAAGAACAAAGCCAGAAATATCACAATTCTCAACTTCAAACTTTACTGCAAGGTTATAGTACACCAAAATAGCACTGTACTGGTACAGATACCAATGGAAAAGAATAGAAAACCCACAAATACAGCCATTCACCTATAGCTAATCTTTGACAAAGTCCACAAGAAACAAAAACAAAAACAATGGGGAAAGGACATTCTATTTAATAAATAGTGCTGGAAAAACTGGCTAACAAAATACAGAAGAACGAAGCTGGACTCCTGCCTCTCACCATATACAAAAATTAGCTCAAGATGGATTAAAGATTTAAATGCAACACCTCAAACTATAAAAACTCTAGAGAAAAACCTAGGAAACATTTTTCTGGATATCAGTACATAAACCTAGGAAACAAATTTATGACTAAGTCCTCCAAAGCAAACAACACAAAAACAAAAACTGACATTTGGGACCTAGTTAAAGTAAAGTGCTTCTGCACAGCAAAAGAAATTATCAACAGAATAAAGAGACAACCTGCAGAATGGGAGAAAATATTTGCAAACTATTCATTCAACATTTATAGTATCCAGAATATATCAGAAACATACAAATTGGCAAAGAAAAACCACAGATAACCCTATTAAAAAGTGGGCAAAGGACATAAACAGACACTTCCCAGAGAAGACATACAAATGATCAAACATATGAAAAAATGTTCAACATCACTGATCACCAGAGATGCAAATCAAACCACAATGAGATAACATTTCATACTAGTCAGAATGGTTATTGCTAAAAAGTCAAAGATACAACAGATGTTGACAATGTGCAGAGAAAGGAAACACTCATTCACTGTTGGTGGGAATGCAAACTAGTTCAGGTCCTGTGAAAAACAGTTGGAGATTTCTCAAAGAACTAAAAATAGAATTATCACTAGACCCAGCAATTCCAATACTGAGTATATACACAAAGGGGCATAAATAATTCTACTAAAAACATATATGCATTTGTATGTTTGTTGCAGCACTATTCACAATAGCAAAAATATGGACCCAACCAAGGTGCCCATCAATGGTGGACTGAATTTTTTAAAAATGAAATATAATTGCACCATGGAATACCATGCAGCTGTTAAAAAAATGCAATTATGTCTTTTGCAGCAACTTCTAAGCATATGAATGCAGAAACAGAAAACCAAATGCCACATTTTCTTGCTTACAAGTGAGAGCTAAACAGTGAGTACACACAAACGTAGAGATAAGAACAGCCACTGGGGACTCCTAAAGTGGGGAAGGAACTATTTGGATTCTGTATTCACTATTTGGGTGATAAACCTGCATGTGTACCACCTGAATTTAAAACAAAAAATAAATTAATTAAAACAATAATAAAAACCCAATATCACTGTACTGTGAGAACTTTGACAGAGTGTTGTCATAGAAAATGGGAAATGGCATGATCAAGAGTTATTGTTCCACTTTCCCAACAAAAAACAAAACATGTAAGCACAGGTCTTGGATGAGTAGTAATTGATCATTGTTCCACACTTTCCTCCTGAATTTGAACCAGAAAACCTACTTCTGTTATCAAATTATCTTAATAAAATATACTGAACTGACTTATGACATGGTGTATCAATCTGAGTGTAATAGCTGCTTTTTTACTACTGATGGGTTGAGTGTTCTCCTTAAGTACCACATTTCCATGGGGTGACACTGATATAATATTGTGTAAAAGAATGACCCCAATCAATTTTTTCTTTCTTTCTTTCTCTCATGCCCGTTTACCCTGTTTTCCTCTCTGTCTCTTATTCTCCCTCTTTCTTTCTGTCCTCTTTCTCATATTTATTTATCCATCCATTCATTCACTTAATCTACACTGATTGGCTCTTAAAGGAACTCAGAGAACAGAATGGGGTAGATTTGGAAATAACCATAATTCAGAAAGATGTAGAAGCCCCTTATCAATCATAAAGGTCCGGTTTCTCAGAACACTCACGGGAGAAAAATTAAGCACTTATAGGCATAAATCAGATGGGTGCCTGAAGTAGCATGTAGACCTTTTTAAGTTTCCATCTTTTTGTTGCTTACAGTAGCCAAAATTAAGTTTCCACTATTTTTCCTATTTTCAGACTCCAAGTTCATCACTGCCTCTGGGTTCCACTGAACCAGAGAGACAGAATAGCTTGAATGTTTTTATAGAGACTTAGAAAAGTATTATCTTAATAACTGGCTCATTTTTGTTTTGTTTATTAGGTAAAGGAATTAATATGCCTCTTTGCCTAATTTTTAAGGTACAGGATGACATTTAAGTTTTCACAGGTGGGGAATTCTCCCGTTCATCACTAAAGCCCCACTAGATATGAATCTCTCATGCGAAAAGCCACCCAGAATCTGTGTGCCCAAGTGTGTCCTGTGGCCGCTCATGTGTCTAGTGCTGCTGCTTTTCATGTGGCCTGGAGGGAGGTATGGAGGGACTTATAAATATGCTTCTGCTGAGGAGAAGGTGAATGCCCACACTGAAGTGCATATCTAAAAAATTTAAAAAAAGGAAAAATACCCATAGAGTTGCATAAAAAAGAGGTTTATGTTTACATTAATTTAGGTGTATGACTATCCTAGTAACAGTAAATGCTTTTGTCTTTATGTTCTGTTAAAAAAAAATCATACTAGTTGTCAGCTCTTAATTAATAACTGACTTAATTTAGCAAAATACCCTGACAAACCACTTGAGATTAGCAGCTGAGACACTAAGAGTATTGGTTAGGAAAGAACAGGAAAAAAAGAAAAAGAGCTCAGCTTCCCTCAATTAGAAAAGCACAGGAATATGAAAGCCAAGGAGAGGAGAAAATAAATAATATTTTTGAAAGAGATGGCCAAGCCATGGGCAAGCAATTTCCAAGAAAATCTTAAAAAGTTTTCATGCCCAATCTCAGGATGCATTCTGTGTTGTTTGTAAACTCCTTCCATCTGCACCTAAAACTACAGTAAAAATCTTAAATAATTTGTTTTAGAAATAATAGAAAGGGTTTAGACTCATGTCTCAATTAATGCCAAGATGTGGATCATAAGGAATAACAGCAAGTATGGAGCAGAGAATAAGCCAGCAGTGTCCATAAGTTACAGCAGGAGATGACTATGAGAAAGTAAACTTCTTCAAGAATTCACAGTGCACAGGTAAAGATGGCAAAATTCTGGACATTGAAGGGGGGAAAAAATCAAAAGTTGAGACACATATATCATCATTACCCAACATAGGAACTTACTGTGGGGTAGCAATTACTGCATATGCTGATAGAGGGTCACGCAAAAGTTTTTGGTGTTCCCAAGGATTACATAATTAGAGTTGAACAGAAAGGAATTCACCCTACATACCAGGGTTGGTTGAATAAGTTCTTGCACAATTCAGTCCATTAATAATGACTAGGGCAGATAATTCTTGCTAGAGAGTTCTTGCTAGAGAGTTCCCTTCAAATTCCTCCACATAACATTCCTGCTATAGGATAAGTACAACCTACTTTCAAGAGCCATTGTTGGAAGTATCCAAAGGTTGTTCTTCTAATCAAACTATCCTCTACATAGTCTTCTCTGAACTCTCTCTTGCTCTAGAGGGCTTCAGTATTGAAGCATCTGGAGTATCAGTCAGGTAGACAAGTATAAGAATTTTGCTTTCCAGTAGGGTAACAAAGCATTCAAAAACCTGAAGTAAGTCTAGTAAGACCAAAGGATGGCCCAGGAGGTGAATCCTCAATTAGTACTGAGCTAAAGCCAGTAAAAAACAAGTTCAAATGTCAAAAAGGATGAGCTAAGTCAATTCAGAGGAAAAACTTAGATTAGAAGGCAAGAAAAACTCTAATAAAATGGAAGAAATTTAGGGGATAGGACAGAGATGATTGCTTCAGTTGAAATGATGGGTCCTGGGCTTGTAGGTATTTGCTGACAGTCATGTGGTATAGGTTTCCAGCTGAGTTTGTTCAACCTGAATGTACAGGCTCAAGGCGAGGTATGCAAGGAAAGAGAACAGAGAACTCATTGGGAGCTAGCTGAGTCTTCATGAGGGTGACAAAATCCAGGATGACTCAAAAGTTCTGGTTAATTCATCAAATCAATGACCAGTGTTTTGTGGTATAGTTGAAAGAACATCAAATACAAGAGGAAAGAAAAATGACTGATTCCCACTTAGTCAAACAAATTACTAGCTTTTTATATCAAGAGACCCATTTCATGGTTTGGGCGTATACTAAATTGAAATTTTAAAAAATACCTACTTTGGTAGGCTGTCTGTGAGGATCAAATAAACTGCATATGTGAAACTAAATCTTGCAGTTCTTAGTAGATACCAGTTTCATTTTTTTTCTTCTCTGCCTCCTTTCCTCTTGCTCTCTCTTTCTTCATCTCTTCTCTTTATCTTCTGCAGTTGATACCTTAGAAGCATTATTACCTGAAAATCAGACCCACCAAGACTTTCAATGAAGTTTGATTTTCAGTACTCACGTAGACCTTGCCACAATGACCTTCAAATGCATCAATTTGTTGGCTTCCTCCCACGCCATCTCAGCTAGGTTGATGCTCTATGCCCACATGGACGTAAGCAGAGGGTGATTGTAGCCCTGAGTCAGGGTGCCTCAGGGAAGATGAGTGGAAACCTCAGCAAACTCAAAGCATGTGTTTTATATATCACAGGGGAAAACTATCTGTCAATTGTTTCCAGTGATGACTAGGGAGGCCTTTCTGAGAGCACCACACCAATGTTCAAGCCTCTTCAAAGGTGACTCATTCCCCTCTGCCCTGCAGCAAATCCCTGTTAATAGATGAAATGATATAGATTTGGTAACATCCTCTAAAAAGCAATTGCCTGTAGAGTTACAAAACAGAGTTTAAGCAGACCTATAGATAGTCATGTAACCAAAATTGTGCATTATTAATTTTTTAAGCAGATGAGAAAAAAGGCTACTGTAGCCAAGGAGATGGTTTTGGTGATAACTACAAAAGGGTAGTAGCAGAAACCCATGACAGAATGAAATCATTCAGGGAGAGAGTTAAAAGCAACATTTAAGGAGCAGACAGAAAAATGACATTGAAAAAGCATAACTAGAATAGTAGGAATATGCCAGAATAAAGTAGTATCTCTAAAGAATCAAGACTAAGAATTTCAGGAAGTCAGAGAGGTAGGGGTCTAAGAGTGTAGACTGACATGCAGATTGAGTAACATGGAGATGCCTTTCAATGGTTTCCCATTTCCCTTAGAATAAGTTCTTAAATTCTTCAAACTGTCCAAATGCCCATCAATCTCATCTCACACTACCAGTTTGTGGTACTTTGTTAAAGCAGTCCCAGGAAGCAAACTCAGATACTTTCTCTAGAAACAAATTTCCTCGAGGACATCCCCAACTTTGCGTACAATTTCTTGACGTTCATAGACCCACTGAAGCCCAAATGAATCTTTTTTTTTCTTTTTGAGTGAGAGTCTCACTCTGTCGCCCAGGCTGGAGTGCAGTGGCAAGCTCTCTGCCACCCCAGCATTGAACTTCCTCTGCCTCAAGCCTTCCAAGTAGCTGGACCTACAGGCACATGCTATCACAGCCAGCTAATTTTTTATTTATTGTAGAGACGGGGTGGGGAGGAACTCACCAAGTTGCCCGAGCTGGTCTTGAAACCACAGGCTCAGGCAATCCATTTGCCTCTGCCTACCAAAGTGCTGGAATTACAGGCTGAGCCACTGAGCCCAGCCAATCATTTTTATAGCATCACAGATGCTATAAAATACCCAGACTCAAATCCCCCAGAATAAAGGTAAAGGAAAGAAGAAAATTATCATCAGCAACTGGTTGCTACATATTTGGCCCTTGGCTGAACATTTGACATATATTACTTCAGTGAATCCTCATAACCACCTCATGAAATAAACAGAAATAGAGACCAGAAAGATTTAATATCGTGCACAAGTTTACACAGCTAGAGAGTGACTGTGCTGGAAACAGGGCCTGAGTTTGTTTTTTTGTTTTTGTTTTTGTTTTTCTCTGTAACCCATGCTTTTTTCACTCCCACCCTTCTTCTGAGCATGAGTGACCTAGGAGAACCAAAGCACATGATGTGTGGCTTCCTGAGCTTTGAGGTTACAGAGAGACCAGGGTTATGTGCATGTCAGTGGCTTCAGGGGAAATCGGAGAAGAGTTTAAAAAAAAATTTGCGAAGAAAAAATAGACCCTTTCTTTTGACCTTCTGACTACTCTACTTTATTGCTTGGCATTCTTATAACTTCTTTTGAATGCTTTAAGGATTTTGGTATACATGGATTTTTGTTCTTGCTAGACAAGTATGGAGACAACAAAGTATCAATTAAGTCAAATTTAATCGTCAAACTAATGATGGTAATTAACAACAGGATTTTCAGGGTCAGGGTTGGTATAGTGGTATGAATGAGACCGCATAGGAAATTCAGATTTATTCCTACTTCTAGGCAAAGGCTATGTTCTGCGGGCAATATTTGGCCACATAGAGTCTCAAATCTAGTGAGGAGACCAGCAGTTCCATCAGCCAACACAGTAAAGTAAACTGTACGGTAAGCAAAGAATAGTGTGCTATATAGCAAATAACAGGGGGAACTACCCACTTCTAGTCAGAGAGAAAACTTTGAGTTCACCTGAAGTCTGAGAAGTGGTTATCTTGGATAGGATGGTGGGAAAGATGTGCTTCCAGGCAGAGAAAATATGTGCAAAGGTACTGAGGTGATGGAAAATATAACACATTTGAAAATATGCATATAATTCACCACAACCTAAATGTGGAATTGGAAGAAGAAAAAATAATAATAATTACACTAGAGAGGTATACAGGAGCTGGATCTTGAAGGACCTTGTCAGCAGCTGTGATGGAGATTGTATTTCCTTCAAAGAGCAGGAGGAAACCATTAAAGATTTGCAAAAAGGTGAGTGAGCACAGTCCTGGAGACAGGGCTACTGTCTGTGGGAATTAAGCAAGTCAATGAGTCTCTCAGAGTCCCGTTGCCTTGACATAAGGGATAATAAAGGACATTGTGAAGAATAAGGGAGTCATTTCATGCAGTACTCTCAGAAGAGTGCCCCAGGAAGTATCAGCGCTTGTATTATAACAGTAATGTAGGCAAGACCTTGCTGGAGCCTGTCTTTGTCAGATGCAGTAGGCTGTCATGCCTATCCTTTCACTTGTTCTCCTTAGAACTGCTCGCAGTGGCAAGTGCAGCAGTGACGTCTGTGCACAGCCTTCCTGGAGGTCATGTAGAAGTTTTAGCAGATTGGTCCTATCCCACCTTGCTTTTCTTTCTACCATGGTCAGGCAAGACCTGCAAGTCTCCATGTCTGTTGGAAGGCAAGTTGTCCACAGGCAGTGCATCAGGGAATGGCAATGGGCAGGGCCCGAGGTACTGGACATTTAATGCTGAACTGCTAGCTAGTGACCCTTGAAACACCACACCTGCCTCAGCTTGGAGTTCACCATGACTTTTCTCATCTGCAGGTTGCCGTGGGCTGGCAGAGACTTACTCTGGAAGCATTCGTGCATCTGAATCTGAACGACACATTGTTTTGCAGCTTTAAAAAAATTTTGAAAAGTTTTGGGGTTTGCTTCACTGAGGCCTGGGGAGACAATATTTCAAAATATTACCCTGCTTCACTGCCATAGAAAGCTCCAGGAAAATTCAGTTCCATTGAGAACTTCCCTCTTGGCTGTTTCACAATGTCCCAGGAATTGAAAGATGGTCTCATCTCCAGTCATGGTACCTCTAAGAATGGGGACAGAACACATAGATGTATGGGTACCAGAGAAAGAACACTCTCTTTGTTCTGGAGATTTCTTCTCATTAAGGATGGAAACTCACATATACTGAGTACACACCATGCTACTATTGTAATTGTTTATGCATACATTATCATTTCCCCTGAGCAAATGTCTGTGAAGCAATTATTAGGAATCTCAGTTATGTACCTCTGGAAAATTGGGCTAAGAGAGGTCTATAGATAGAACCAGAATCTCACATTGACTCAAAAGCCAATGGTGTCCTGGTATTCCATTACAGTTCAGCTTCATTGCTTTAAACCCACAGCTCAGCATAGTGGTTAGAGCCTGACCAGTGTGAATCCCAGCTGTATCACTTCCTGGCTCTGACATTGGACATGCTACTTAATCTATCTGTGCTGCAGTTTCCTTAACCATAGAACGGGCAATAAAATAGGACTGTTATGAATTAAATGAATTAATACTTGTGAAATACTTAGGACAGTGCCTGGTGATTAGTAAGTGCTATAAACAAGTGAGCCATTATTACTACTGTAACTGGAAAGAGCAGCAAAGTCCCAACTTCATCAGTGGAAAATAGGATATTGCCCAATGTCTCTGGGATAAAAGTAAATACATATATAACCACATAAATACATAAAAAGAACTAGACAAGGAACATTCGATACCCAACCTCAACAGTTTATTCCAAGAAAACTTCCCTAAAAAAAGTAAGCCTCTGAGACAGATACATGAGAAGTGTTGGCTTTTACATATTGTCTTCCAGTAAGAACTAATTTCTTTATTTGCATCTCTCAAACCCTGCTCCTGTTTCCCCACAACTTCATCAAAAACCTGGATGAACTGAGTAATACCATCTTTGTCCCATGATTATCTGCCATTATTATTGGCATCCCAAAGGAGAGCCCATCCAGAGACTCTTAGAGGAGCTTTGCAGTCATTAAAATCTTCAACCTCAAAGTTTATTCAGCTTTTCCTCAGCTACAACTGGGATAATGGAAAGATAGGGATTTAGTGACATTCCTCAATTGGGCTAAGCACTAAGTCCTAAATTGTAGCTGTGGTTACGGGTCCAGAACTTTCTACAGACTCTCTTTTCTCAGGGTATGCTTGCTTTATGAGTTCAGTTCAATTAGATAATCTATATTGATCTTTTACTTGCACAAATAATTATGGGGAATTTTTTAAAAGTTTAAGAGAAACTGCCCTTGAGGAAAATCAAGTCTAGCTGGAAAACCAAGGACTGGTCTCATATTAAAAAATAGTAAATGTCTGTCAAAGTCTGTCTAGGATATTAGGATGGCACCAAAATGTCTCTCACACATTAGCTGAAATGTGATTGAAATCATTCTCTCATACTTTCATTTTTTTAATTCAAGTTTTTGACTCCCCCAAAAACCAAATGACTAATTGTCCTGCTCACCTTAGAAATATCAATGATTCCAAGTCATGCCACAATTTGAGATGCATTGTTCCAGAAATTTTGACATAATCTGCAAACCCAGATTAAAGGCCTGTGGGAGATACAAGATATCTTTGCCGGAGTATGTGCATTTTGAAGGAGTCAAGATCCTAAGATCCAAAGATCTAGTAAAGGGAAGACGTCAACGTTTTAATAGCCCATCAGGTTGAATTAATGTCTTTTGATGAAAGATTCAAAACTGATGGATAAATGATTATCCCAACTCTCAAAGATGAACTAAGGAAGGGCCAGCGTTTTCTTTAAGAGTATATGGACTCCAAGAAATGGTCAAATGATTTATTTAAATGTAAAAGTTATACAATAGATAGCTGGACAAAAATTTAGCTGGAAATATGTTTAATGTTGCTGATGCAAAATGCCCATCTTAAAAACTGGGAGCAGTGGCATAAGAAATTTTATAAGGCTCTCAACTTTGTATCACCAAAATGCTATCCAGAAATGTGCCAAAGTATAGGCCACCAGTCATGTACGAGAGTACATTTCATTGCCCTTTCACCTCTAAGGATTATAAACATATTGATATTTATCAATCTCAGAGGTGAAAATGGCATTATATTAGTGTTTCTATTAGTGCATTTCTTTGATTGCTACTAAAGTTGGACATTTTGACATGTTTATTTCTCTTTTATCTTCTTTTATGAATGCCTCTTTATGTCTTTTTTCTATTTTTTAAAGCTTTATTTTAATTGCTTAGTAAAATGTCATGTTATGTAGGGGATACACTAAAATTTTCCTCCAGTTGTCATTTGTCTTTTAGTCTCCTATATTTTTATATATACATATACATATGCATAGTTTTATACAGTCAAGACTCTTTTCCTGTGTGATTTCAGCCAATGTTTTTGTTTTTTCCTTAAATTTTTTTCAAACCAATAAAAGAATATACTTGCCTATATTTTATTTGAGTAGTATTAAAAAGTTTCTGGAGTGATTTATATTGCCATTTCTTTAATGCGCTGCAATTTATTTTAGTGCATGATGTGAAAAACTACAACTAGATTGTTTCTGAATTAAATGGATGATTTTTCTAACACTTTTTGGTGAGAAAACCTATCTTTGGCCAAGTGCAGTGGCTCACGCCTGTAATAACAGAAATTAAAAAAAAAAATCCTCCCTTGTATAGGCTTAGGATGCTTCACTATGAAATGTGAAAATGTTGAGGTGAGTGGATTGCCTGAGCCCGCGGGTTCGAGACCCGCCTGGGCAGTGAGACCT
>NW_007231750.1:153770-187948 GCF_000164805.1 Carlito syrichta | reverse complement strand
CCAGGTTGAGGCTGCGGTGGCCGGGAGCGGCCACTGCACTCCAGTCTGGGCGACAGAGTGAGACTCCAACTCAAAAAAAAAAAAAAAAAAGAAAAAGAAAAGAAAATGTTGAGTGTGTTTCAAGACCATTGTACTCAATGATTTAATCTGTGAATTCTAGAGTTTTTCTAGGTTTTTATAAAACAATATATTTTGTACCTAAGAGGAGTTTTCACAACTGTACTTCCTTTTCTTCTCTAGTCTCAACTGTTTCTTTTTCCAGATAAATTTTCAAATAATTTTATCAAATTGCAAAGGCAATCCTTCTGGGATTGAAATTAGTTTTTTTAAACTCTCATATTAAGTTGAAAAAAAATAATATTTCTATAGAATATTTAGTAGATAGATACAAAAATTGATTAAGAATTATTATATCCTGCTGAGCATTTATGAAGTTTGTGTATTTATTTTTTTAAAAAGAGTTCTCACAATTGATCTTTAAAATAATGTATCTTCACATTTTCTTCTGCCTAAACAGGATGCTCAACTGAGTAACAAGATGCTAGTCTTCCCAATAGGTAGGCAGACATGTTCAGTTTTATGAGTGGTGTGGGCCAGGAAGGCAGAGTCATTGTTCAAAGCTGTACACACCCAAGGAGAATTTGCTCTTCATAGTCCACAGTCTATAGGAAGGAGAAGGAGATATATGCAAGAATTATCAGGAGTTTGCAGTCTTCATCAGTATCTCTAAGTAAAAACCAGAAGTAGCTGATGCCTCTTTAAACTTTATCCCCAGCTTTGGGCCTTAGTAAAATTCCTTGAAAACAGGAAAAATTATATTCAATATTCTATTACACAGCATCACAGACAGAAACATACATATTATTCATAATTAATAAAATGAATCAGTATTTGATTCAGATACGTACAACTGCAAACCCTCATCCTTTCTATTACACCACACAGCCTCCATCAGAGACTGACATATACTAAGCAAATTAACATAGCAGATTGGGAGATAAGCACAACAACAATGCATTATTTTACAATGGTGTTTTTAACCTTTCCAGTGAGTGAAATCTGACGTTGTGATTATTGATTTACGATAAATACAAAATTACTTGAGAAATAAAATTCCTAATTAGGAGAAAATACATCTAGTCTGGAGGAATAATTCTGAGCTTACTGGATTCTTCTTGACCAATAGGCCTGGCCAAATCTCTCCCTGCTTTCGGTGCTCCTCTTCATACAGATTGCCTATTGCTCTGACCAGCCACAGTCTGCAGAAGGCAGAGTTGGGCACCAAGGCACATAACTTTCTTCCTTGTCTTTGTTCCCCTTCCTCTGTTGTCAGTGGGTCTATTCCATGTGCCCTTTTGTTGAACTGGGAATGGCAAGAACTATTGAATTGGAACTTCCAGTAGAACAGACAGAACAAGTAATTTAGCCTGGGCTAATCTGCTCTGGCCTGCGGCTACTTTGGCCTCTGCTTCCTCTACTTGGTCTAGCCTAGTTGACCAGAGAGTTCTACAGAAGTACTTGGGAGGTCAAGTCTCCAGCTAAATAAAAGTAATTTGCTTGGCTCTGCCTTCTGAGCTTACTTCTTTGTGGATTCTTGACAGGGTGAAGTAAAATCTGGATATCCCTGAATCTCAGCCAAAATAACAATACATAATTTAATCTCATAATTGTCTCCAACATTCTGTATGTATGTCTGCCAGATTCCATATTTTTCTCTCCTGGACACAAATTAAACACTGCCAAATCCCCGGTTTTTGATTCTCTAACAAAACTCCCTGCTAAAACACTTGGTATTTGGACAAAATGATAACATTCTAATGTGTTCTTTCACCTCAGCTCAATTCTGACTGAGCCTTAATGAGACCACAGTCCAATGGCAATCTTGCTTCAGTTAGACTTCATGATTTCTCCAGTTTCTTAGCCCTGAACTTTCAGATCTTCTCTTTCTATGGTGTACATCTCTACATAGCTAATTTATCAGTTCATTAGATATTGGTACTATTCTCTCACTCATAGAGCTTAATTTTATTTCTAAGTTTGGGGGATCTAAATTTAGCCTATTTATGTCTGACTTTGTTAAGTAAATTTGCTGCTGACAACTCTCCTAGAGACATATAAATTCATCTAAGTGGAAAATTTATTAACAAAATTATTTTTGAATAGAATTGTTGTATTGAATGATTACACATGGCAGAAGATTGGGGAAAATTTTTATTTATCTCTATTCCAGAAACATCTCCTGCAAATACTGTATTTTCTTATATTATCTGAATTATCTCAACAAAGCTGTTTCCCCTTCTTTCTTGACCTAGAAATATAGAGTTCTCATGACTAGACAGGGAAGGTAAAGGGTTTAGGGGGAATAAGATGGACTAAAGAGTTTTCAAAATTGCATGGTAACCCATTATCATCCAAGAATTACCTATGTAATAATATAATTTCCATACAAAGTTGAACTGAAAAGTGTCCTTGAGGTTCAATTTCTATACACTTAAATATACCACAATACTGAATTCTAATTTTTGTCAGTAGAGAAAATAAAAATCTTTTAAAATGGATACACTGAAAAGGCAGACTATCATCAAAACTGATAGGTTTTCTCTTTAAAGTTATTTTGATTCTTCATCAAATATCAACATCTGTGATAAGGTGTATAGACCTGGGAACAATTCTGAATTTCTAACAGAAGGAACCAAAGTTTCATGGTTCAAGAAAAGAATGTTTAGTCTAGAAATGCTCTCTGTTAGGGTAACTTAAGGGGGGCATGTCTGAATTGAAAACTTCTGAAGTACTCTTCCAGTATGGCTTGCACTATTCTCATGTTTATTCATCAATATGCATCAACTCCTTTGGACTGAAAATTTATGGTGTTAATTCAAATGCCTTATCCTCCTCCCCTGATCCTTCTTTTCTTCTTCCTCTCTTCTTCCTCCTCTTTCTTCATCTTCTCATCTTCTTTTCCTTCTACTTTCTCAAACTCCTCTTCCTTCTTCTCCACTTCTCTTTGCTGTTTGAAATATAGTTAGGCAGTTTGAATTAGGTAAGATTACAGGATTTCTATCATCATGATATTTTTAAATATTATTTAGGACATATATAAATCTAAGTGATGTCTTTACTGCCAAGAGATCAAAAGTGTTAGGATCCATCTACACCTTTGCAGTGATATGGGTTGCTTTTTTATGTGATGTGAGTTATGGTAATAGAAGTACGTGTTTAGTTGCTGAACTGGAAGGATATAATCTGTAAGAAACTTTGTAAGGTCAGTCACATTTCCTAAGATGCTTACAAGACAGACCAGTCAACATCTTCCTTTTAAACCCTCAGAAAAGTCAAAGCTACTAAGAAAAGGTCACCCAACACATTCAAATCAGAAAGTTCTGCAAATGCAAAGGGTTCTGCTAAAAACAAAACAAAGCAAAACAAAACAAAAAGACTAAATGGCAACACCTTGTCTTACATAACCATCAACTAATGTGATCACAGAATGTTTTAGAAACCACTTGTATCTTAGCATTTTCTCATAAAAAGTTTTCCAAGCCGGGCTCGGTGGCTCAGCCTGTAATCCCGCGCCTTTGGGAGGCTGAGGTGAGTGGATTGCATGAGTCTGCGGGTTCGAGACCCGCCTGGGCAGCGAGACCTCATCTCTACAATAAATCAAAAAATCAGCGGGGCGTGGTAGCGCATGCCTGTAATTCCGGCTACTCGGAAGGCTGAGGCGGAAGGATCACCAGAGCCCAGCAGGTCGAGGCTGCGGTGGCCGGGAGCGGCCACTGCACTCCAGTCTGGACGACAGAGTGAGACTCCAACTCAAAAAAAAAAAAAAAAAGTTTTCCATTAATTTTTATACATTTTGCAATTTAACATTTCCACAAAAGTTTTCAATTTAATTTTTAGCTTTTCTGGGGAAAAAGTCACATTTTATAATGAAATTTAATGTAAAACTAGGCTTTGCTAAAGTGTACTTACATAATAAGATAGGACAGATATACCTTGAAGTCCACAAGAAAGGTATCACTTCTTGCACTGGAAATGAAACAAAATCAAAGGTCTCTAAATTTCTATGATATGTATATAACTACCCACTGTCTAGGCCAAAACCACACCATTAATCAAACAGATTTGTATATTTGATTAAATTGCAATTTTGCTATAGTTTAGGTTGGTGCCTCCTGCTTGGGAAGTGAAGGTCAGTGTTTTTCCAGCAGCTACCTTCCTCTAAGCTGACTGAGAAACTAGCCAACTGTATCTAAGAGGTTATTAAGCAGCACACTTTAAGTTTGAAAACAAATTTCACAAGTAATAGATAATGCCTTGATTTATAATTTGTTTTGATAATTTTCTTTTTTAAAACAATAAAGTATAGCTTAAAATTGCGGTGATAGTAGTCATGTTTTAGTAAAAAGAATACCATTTTGCCATCAATTACCTTGAGGGAGGAAAAGAGCACTTTTAGTTACGTGATTTGAACAGGTGTACGTTGAAATAAATATATAATATATTGTTGGAAATCAATTAACTGCAACCATAGCATAGCACACACACACATACTCAGATTACTTAAATACTGTGAATTTAGTATTCTTTGCAAGTTATTTCTAAAGTATAGGATAATTGGAGGCTACACCATGATTGCTGGGACTACATTACATTTTCCAACCTTAAATATAAAATAGATGTTGAAAATTGTGTTAATTTTTCTCCAATGAAAACAATAAAGCCGGGCTCGGTGGCTCAGCCTGTAATTCCGCACATTTGGGAGGCTGAGGTGAGTGGATTACCTGAGCCCGTGGGTTCGAGACCCGCCTGGGCAACTTGGTGAGACCTCATCTCTACAATAAATCAAAAATTAGCCGGGTGTGGTAGTGTGCGCCTGTAATTTCGGCTACTCTGAAGGCTGAGGCAGAAAGATCGCCGGAGCCCAGCTGGTCGAAGCTACGGTGGCTGGGAGCGGCCACTGCACTCCAGTCTGGGAGGCAGAGTGAGAATCCATCTCAAAAAAAAAAAAAAAAATATATATATATATATATATATAAAATTTTAAGTTGGGATCTCATAAAATTCAGCATCACTTTCCCTGAGTAAAATATATAACAAATTATAGGCCAAATATTTTTTACACATACAGCTGAGCTAATAATTCTTCCTTAAAACAAATATATTCCTGTTGTTACTGTCCTAGAATAGTTCCCACAAGAGATGATTATTGATGTTAGAATATCCATGAATAAGGTTCAATTTGTCTTTTAAATAAGTGTTCATCTACAAGGCCTTTAAGTCTCACTAATTATTCCCAAGTCTCTGACTGAGGTGGCTCATTCTGTCATCAAGTTATTTTAACTCAAAAAGAATGGTGGGTGCTCCAGGACAGTGCTCCTGTAGTGAGGTGCGTTCTGTGGATGAAGGAAGACAAGATCTACATATTTGGGAAGATTGAAACACATCCTTGTGTGCTGCAGGTGAATGCATAGGCAAAGTGATTTAAAATAACAGAAGCAGCAATGAGAGGATGGAGTTGTAAAGGAAATCTAGCGAGTAATGAGTATTGAGTTTTTAAATGATGCAGGATTTAGCTTGGTGAGGAATTATAAATAGTTCTTAGAAAATTTCCCCAAAGACCTAAACTTTTTGACTTTTATTAAATATTCTTTGAAAACTTAAATATGTTCCAGTTTTAGGAATCTTGATTGCACAGCATCTGATAATAAAGTCATCCTGAATATAAAGCAATTAGGGGCAAAAAGGCTAGTCCTCCTCGACTCCACATGGATTTGGGAAAAAGGAAGTCATGACTCCATCTCAGGGCTGGGCTTTCTTCAGCCTGGCACAATTGAAGGAAGGTATATGTTGGGCACACATGAGTGCTTGCATGGATCCTAGCAATTTGGAAGTGGCAAGACTGCCTTGAGAGAGATCAAAGCAAATTTTTCCAAAGTAGCATAAAGAGAGATATATGAGGTAGGGGATCCACAAACTGGTACCCAACCCTGGCCTATACCCATTGTCAGTGATGCCATGTCGGTAGGTAAGTGAAGCACTGGATGCTCCATCTCACAACAGGTAGAAGTCCAAGCCCTATTCAATGACCCTCTTCATGTTGACTCTGATGGCCATGAGAAAGTTTTTTACACAAGATTGCTGACAAAGGAAACCCTCCTTCCACCGAGGGGTAAACCAGGCATTACTTCTAAAGTTCTTGTGGCAGTTGGGGAAAGCAAGAACTGTGCCAAGTGGTGAGGCTAAGAAGAGTCAGGGTCCTAATCAGATAGTGTGTGTTCACCATGGTAAAAGTCTCTACTTTGCTTTTATGCTGTGGAGAACCGCAGAGGCAGGACATCATAAGATTTATATAGCAGTCCTCACCAGATGACAAATCCTTCTGGACTTTTTATTCATTTCTGTGAAGTGGCTTAAGTACTAAAACAGGCCAGCTAAAAGACAAAAGGGTGCCCAATTTTCATAGCCTAAATAAAATAAAAGAAATTTTCCTCCTTTCTTCTTTAGGGTTGTGGCTTAGGATGGGCAAAGACAAAGTTCCAGGGCTAAGGGGAGATGTGCAGTTTGGAGAGGAGACAGGTCATCCCGTGGGTGGAGAGACAGGGAGGGGGCCAACAGTGTCTCCCAGACTACCTAGAATACAAGTGTGAAATGCTTTTGGGTCTATGCAGTCCAGATGTCTGGCTAAGCTGGGTTTCATCTTCCTCTGTGACTCTAGGAACCTGCATTGGAACTGTAGGGAGTAGGTACCCTTACTGGCTTGTAGTTGAATGACTGCCTGAATGAGTGAATGAATGGACACAAGATAGTTTCTAGACAAAAACACCCTGGCAAGGACAGAGAGTATGAAGATTTGCAAAGTTCAATGATGTTAAGAGCCCAGAGCTGGGTGGTGACTGAGGGGATGGACAAAAGGTAGTAGCTTTAAAAACTATTTGATGGAACTTGGGATAACGATTGTTGGTGCGTATTGAAGGAGACAAATGGGCCAGGAATGACTTGGAAGCATCTAACCCTGGCAACTGGAAACTGGACTAAAGGGAAAGCAGGAGGAAAATTAGGTAGGCTTTTGAGGGAGGATAACGAATTTAGTTTTGATCACACGAAGTATTTATTAGAGAAAGATTTTAATTCCATTATAAACGAGTATATATTTCACAAAAGCAAACATATCAAAGAATGCTCTGAAATGCAATTCAATTTCTTTATTGAAATAGCATAAATTGTGAGCAAAACAGATTGTTTTCAGTGAAACACAGATGTTACTCTTGGTAGCTAAAGAAGATAGATGGGCAGATTAAATAGTAGAAGAATTTAGAATGGTGAATTTTATTCTCCCTATTGATTGACAAACGCAACCCCATTTGACAGATGAAGAAACCAAGGACCCAGAGATGCTTGCATTCTTTACAAATGTTTTGGGCACTGACTATGTGCCAGGCACTTTTTTGGTGATAGGGATATAATAGTAAACAGTACACTGTACCCGTACTCAAGGAGCTCATAGTTGGGATAGTGGATGATAGTGTCCAGGTAGCAGGAAAATATCACTCAATGTAATAAGTACTGTGAAAATGCATGCTCAAGCATCAGGGTGCAAATCATCCAGGCTTGGGAGCAGCTCTCATGAGTGAGGTGAACAGGGAGGGAGGAGCAGAGGAGTCAGATAGACAAAAAGGTTGTGAAACTGTCCCAGGAAGGCCAAGGTGAGGACAAGCCTAGTGCATTTAGTAACCCAAGGAGTTAGAGTACAAGGGAATTCTAGTCTCCTGACTCCCAGTTCAGTGCTACTTTAGAACATTGCCGGCCTATTGACAGGTCTATGAAGATTCAGCACATACATCAATACTCTTGCATAGAAAAAAGGAATGAAACAGGGCGTGTGCTTAACCAGATGCAGACATTAGAATTTTCCAAACCCTTTTGCTTAAAATGTCTCTTTAGAGAAATAATTACTTTGTAGTATAGTCTTTCATTTCCTTAAAAAATATTTATACCAATTGGTCATGCCATAAACCTCTTGGATCCAGAAGGGATTTTAAGAGTTCATTTCGTCAATGACCATGGGAGCACAGGGGCAGGGTGGTGTAAGGGGTCAGTGGTAGCAGTCTCCACCCCGGCGCAGCAATAGAAGGGGCATTGTCCATAGGGAACTTAGAAATTAATAATGAAACTGATCAAAATCATTCTTCTTTTTCTCACTCACAATTTTGAACAATGTCAGTAGTAAATACTGTCCCCTGCCAAGGTAAATTGTTCCTCCTGACTTCTCGTTTTTGTGTGGCACTGAACTGCATATCTACCTGCACACACAGAAAACCCAGGCCCAGATAGGTGTTGGAAATATTTACAGTGTTCATAAGTGCCACCTAGTCAGCTCATTTTATCACATCCTCTCCATCTAATTTTCTTCTGTAAACATAGCTTGAGTAATCAAGATCAGACATAGCAAAAAACCTTGCATCCTAAAAATATATTTCTCTCCAATGAAGATTCTCATCCCAAGCAGTCTCAAATCTGTCTGCATCCGGGGCCACTGGCAGCTGAGGTCCAACATCATCACTTCTGTGTGTACAGGTTCACCAGGAGCAGTCCTCAATCATCTTCTCCAGCTGGGCCATCTGGCAAGTGCTTGGAGGGGTAAACACTGTGGGGTCTTTAATGCCCAACTGGATGTCAAAAAATCGTGTGGACAGTATCACACTGTAGTTTTTGGTAAAGATTTCCTGGACAGGATAACAATCCTTGACTGTATAGACACCAATCCAGGTTTCATCTAGAAAAGAAAAAAAGTTGACTTTTTAATAGAGAAGATAGGCAAAATGCTTGCTTTTTTTATTGTGGTAAAATGTACACAACATACAATGTGCAATTATAACCATTTTCAAATGTTTGATGTCATTGAATACATTCCTGTTGTTGTACAACCATCACCATCCATCTCCAGAACTTTTTCACCTTCCCAAACTGAAATTCTGTACCCACAAAACACTAACTCCATTTCCCTCTCCCCCCCAGTCCTGGTCACCACCTCCTTCCTTTTGTGACTGATTTATTTCTTTTGACTTATTAACCTCAAGTTTTATTCATGTTATAGCATGCAACAGAGTTTCCTTCCGTTTTAAGGCTGAATAACTTTCCAGTGTGTGTGTGTGTGTGTGTGTGTGTGTGTGTGTGTGTGTGTGTGTGTGTGTGTGTGATGTGTATGTGTGTATGTGTGTGACATTTTGTTTATCCATTTATCTGCTGATGGGCATTTGGGTTATTTCCACCCTCTGGCTATTGTGAATAATGCTTCTGTGAGCATGTGAACTCTGAGGCCCTACCTTCAATTCTTTGGGTCATATATCCAGAAGTGAAATTGCTGGATCCTATGGTAATTCTATGTTGAATTTTTTGAGAAGCAGCCATACTGTGTTACACAGCATGAATGCCTGTGTGTTTAAAATAGTCTTGGGGTGGGTATATTGGCAGCAGAGAATAACTCCACATAAAAATAGCCTGGTTCAACACACAGAATAATAATAGTTTTGATCACTGCAACTTTAGGAAGTGATATGATGGAAGAAGGTATCCGATTCAAATGTGTGCCTTTGACAAAAGCCTTCCATGTCACAGACCTGAGGGTGATCACAAAAAGTCCAAACTAAGACTAAGTCCATAGGAACCAAAGTGGCAGAAAGTTACAGGTACTAGAAACTGAAGTATTTCAAATACAAAGCTTAGGATCCCATTGTCACATAATTAGCAAAGCAATGTGGAGACTTAAATAGGGGCCTTAACTTAACTAAGCTTATAAGCTTCCATAATAACCACCTTCCCTAATAAACTTAAACCTTTTTTTTCCCTATCATACATCTGGATACAAAGTTCAAATCCTTCCTGTAATTCCTACAGGATCTTGCTGCTCTTCTGTCTGACCACTCCTGGACAGTGATCTGCTCCTGGGGCCCTCCGATGGAGTACTGGTCTTCAAAGGTGGAGTTCTGAGGAATGTCGAGAGGATCCCAGGGCTCTGTCAGGGTCATCTTTGAGCACTGCTTGGTGGTTTGTTCAATCTGAAACATCACTCCATCCTTATAGAGCAGAATATACTCAAATAATCTGAAAGAGAGATGAAAAGAAAATAGTTTAGGACTTTATGTTACAATCATTGTGCCTTTTAACAGCATAAAGTCCTTTGACAGATATCACTTTTAAAATAGAAAAATAAAATTGCACTTGCTAGGTGCTTATTTACATTTATAAACACCAGACACATGAAAAAAAAAACTGAATATGAAATATTTAAAATTCAGAGGTCAAAACTGAATATTCACTGGGCAAATTTTTACTGAGGACCTATTACATGCCAGACCCTATGCCTAGAATACAAATATGGGGAAAACATGGCCCTGGCTTGACTACTGGTTTGTGATCTTTCATTTAGTCACAGAAACAAAAAAGGATTTGACCCTTGATTTGGGTGTTTTTCTTTTAGCACTACGTCAAGGAATTATGAGGGTATACTGAACGTAGGACAAAAACCCACTGAGGACTAGATGAACCAGGCACTTGTGCCACACTGCCTTGATTGTCTGTCAGTCATGAGTAAATGACTTTGTTGAACTCAACTGCACTGAACATGGGTCTTCTCCAAGTACCCTGTTGGGGCTGAGGCAAGCAAGAGCAAAAGCTGAGAGGGACCCCTGAACAAATGGCTTCCCTAAGCTGAGTTTGTCTCCACGCATTTGGCCTCTTCTTGTGACCACGTGCATACTCTTCATGGGGATTGACAAGGAGTTATTTTGAGGCTGTGCCGGGAGTTTCCATTCATGTAATGTGGTTGCCAGTCCTGCATCTTCTTTAAAGCTAACCCATCTTGGTGTTGGGTGAAGCTTGCTGTGTTTCCATGTGTTTCACTGTCAATCCAAACCTGAGGCCACAGGTGCTGGTGAAACAGAGTGGGCCTTGCAGCTCTGACCTCAGAAAGTGAATTCATACCACCTAGAGAGGTGGCCTTTCATAAGCCAATTAAGATAGTCAGAAAATCATCTGTGTTTTGGGGGATTCAGTCCACTAAAGGAGACTCCCGGGGGGACATGTGCTCTCCAGTCCAAGTTAGAGCTTTAAATTATTTTCTTCAGAAAAAATAGTATACATGATTACTGTCTGTATGGTCAAAATACAGTTGTAAGTTACTTAATGACAAAGATACATTCTGAGAAATTCTTCCTTAGATGATTTGGTTATTGTGTAAACATCACGGAATGCACTTACACAAACGTTAGACTCTTTTGTCCTTGCTTGTCTCAGTTCCCACGGGGTGTGTGGGGAGATCCAGTGCTCAATGCAGCTGAGTTCAACAAAGCTCTTTACTCATGACTGATAGACAGTCGAGGCAGTGAGGCACAGGGGCTTGGATCATCGGGTCCAGTGGGTTCATGTCCTCCATTCAGTATACGCCCATAGTTACTTGATGTAGTGCTGTCAGTAAGCCTACTATACACCAAGGCTATGAGGTATAGCCCATTTACATGGCTGAACATATCATATGTAAACTCAGAAGCCAGGGGAGGCCACTTTCCAACATATGAACTGCATAAGAATGAGGCAGAGAGAAGCACTAGCAAACTAAGACTCCAACAGCTGTTGATTTCCTGGGTACATTGAGTGTAACCCCCACCTTACAGAGCTATATAAGCTTCCTTTTATTCTAACAATAAACCTTCCCTTTTTTTTTTTTTTTTTTTTTGATTTGGAGTCTCACTCTGTCGCTCGGTCTGAAGTGCTGTGGCATACCCTAGCGTCGACCTGCTGGGCTCAGGCGATCCTTCTGCCTCAGCCTTCCAAGTAGCTAGAACTACAGGCACGCTCTACCACACCCAGTTAATTTTTTTTTTTAATCGTAGAGACAAGGTCTCGCCAAGAGTCCCGGGCTGATCTTGAACCTGCGGGCTCGGACAATCCACTTGCCTTGTCCTCTCAAAGTGCTGGGATTACAGGCTGAGCCACTGAGCCTGGTTAAACCTTCCTTTTTTGGCTTGCAACTTTTTGTGCTAGTCAGGACCAGGACTCATTTGTGACAGAGTCGAGGACTCCAGGGCTTCGCACAGCACCCTGGGAAACAGCTTCCAGCACAGTTGTTCTGAGAAAAGCACAGCATGGCCCTCTGTGGGATCAAAGGCCACCGATGCCAGTCACCTGCAACAGAAGGGCAGGGAACAGCAGAAAAGGAACTCAAATAGTTTCATTGTTTCCCTAAGGTCAGTCTACCAATACACAGATGCAAACCTTAATTTTAAAATGATAATTCTAGACCTGGAACAATAATTCCAACAAAATGTTAACATTTGTTAAATCTGGGTGGTCTGAACACAGGTGTTTGTTTTGGTGTTCTCTGTACTTTTCTATGTTTTCAAAATATTTAATTTTTTTTTTAAGTAAGCATCATCTGAGATTGAGGTTAGGTTGACTGTGCCTTACAGAAAACTAAAAACAATTTAATGGGAAACAAAACAGAACTGTATAATTTGTTTTTCAAAATCCCATGTGGATATAAAGGTCAGTACAGTTCCATGACAGATTTTAGAAAAGAAGATTTTAATGATGCTGTGGCGGCTTGATTGTTGATGTGAACACATTAATAGTTAGGTTGTAAGTTTCCCCATCAAAAATAGGATACATGGCCTGAAGCCTGATAGGGACCAAAGGTCCAAATGCAGAGAGCAGTCAATGTTGAAACAAGTCTTCAGCGTGAAGATGCTGTGCAAGTAATAGCAAGTAATAGTAATTTGCAGACTTTGACAGAAACTTAGATCAAAGTCAGATCAAAGCCTGTCTGTGACATGAAGGTAGCTGTGAGGGTGAGAGGCACAAACCACACCCCTGGGGCACAGTCAAGCAAGATGAGGTGATGGCATAAGTTTGCAGGAAAGGCAGGCACACTCGTCCTGATCAACAACAGCAGACAAACTTTACCCCCTTGCTGACCAGGCACCAAGCACAGCACAGCTCCCTGGGAGGGGGAGGGGAGCCTTCCCACAAAGACTCTGCTGCTGCAGGGCCTCAGCTGTGAGCAAGGACAGGCTGGGCAGGCCAGGTCCAAGACTCATAAGGTCAAATTCTCCATGGCAACCACAACACAAAGAAGGGACCAGCAGTCTGTTTTTGCTTCTCACCATGTAAAACAAAGGATTTTTGTTGTTGTTTTTAACAAATTTCTCAGGCTGCATTGACAACTTCTATTGCTTCCTGAAAATTCATTTTCCTAAAGGATATTTGCTTTATCTTTATGCTAAATATTTCCTAAAAACAAGAAACTTTTTGCCACTTGGCTGCAATTTTATTATCACATCTAAAAAATTAAAATTCATTTCCTAATTCCAGCTAATATCAACTCCATATTCAATTCTTCCCCCAAATATATTTTTAAACTACTTTTTTTCAAAATAGATTCTAATGAAGATTCAAGCATTATACCATCCCAATGTGTTTCAAAACACTGAAAACCTGTAAAAGATTTATTTCTTTTGAAAAAGATTTCTTTAAAAAAAAAAAAAAAACACTGATTGGTGTTCAATGTAAAAAAAAAAATCATACAACTCAGAAATGGAAAGGGAAGTAAAAACTGCCCAGAAAGTCTAACTTACAGAAAAAAACAACTCTGTGCATGTGTCTGGATACATATCCTTCTAAATATACCTTTATGTGCATATTGATTTTTATATTTAATTTTTTTATTTTTTAATTGTGATAAAACACATGACATTTACCATCTTTAGCATTTTTAATGTACAATTCAGTGATGTTAAATACATTCACATTTTTGTACATCCAGTCTCCAGGACTCTCTTGCAAAATTGAAACACTCTACTCTTAAACAATAAAACCTCATTCCTCCCTCCCTCTAAACCCCAGACAGTCACCATTTTACTATTTGTCTTTAGGAGTTCTCCTATTCTAGATATCTCATATAAATGAACTCATTCAATATTTGTCCTTAGTGACTGGCTTACTTCAGTCAACATAATGTCCTCAAGGTTCATCCATGTTGTAACATGTGTCAAAATCTCCTTCCTTTCTAAGGCTGAATAATATTCCACTGCAAGTATATTCATATTTGTTTATTAATTAATCCATTTAGGGATGCTAGGGTTGTTTCTACCTTTTGGCTATTATGAGTAATGTTTCTTTTTTTTTTCTTTTTTTTTTTGAGTTGGAGTCTCACTCTGTCGCCCAGAGTGGAGTGCAGTGGCCGCTTCCGGCCACCGCAGCCTCGACCTGCTGGGCTCTGGCTATCCTTCCGCCTCAGCCTTCCAAGTAGCCGGAACTACAGGCATGCGCTACCACACCCGGCTGATTTTTTGATTTATTGTAAAAATGAGGTCTCGCTGCCCAGGCGGGACTCGAACCCGCGGGCTCAGGCAATCCATTCACCTCAGCCTCTCAAAGGCGCGGGATTACAGGCTGAGCCACCGAGCCCGGCGAGTAATGTTTCTATGAACATGAATGTACAAGTATTACCTTAATTTTTCAAATGTGTACTATACACATTTTACAAAAATAAATAAATATTATTTGCTTTTTAAACCAGCATTTTAAATTTAACAATATATCATTGCTAATCTTTCAAGTGAAAAAAATCTATAAAATAATTTTTCCAAATTTTTTACTTTGAAATACTTTAAACATGAGAAGATTTGTAGAACTATTACAAGGATCATCTTTATATCTACTACCTAGACTCAACAATTCTCTATAGATTGCCATATTTGCTTTATCTGTTTGCTAAATATTTCCTAAAAACAAGAAAACATTTTGCCACATGGCCACAATTCTATTATCACATCTAAGAAATTAAAATTCATTACACCAGCTAATATCTGCTCCATATTCAAGTGTTCCCCAAAATATATTTTAAAGCTGTTTTTTCAAATCAGAATCTAATTAAGGTTCAAGCATTATAATTGGTTATGTCTCTGTTGAAAACTTGGAATCGTGTTTCTACTTTTTTTTGTTTTTCCTGGCATGACACTGACTCTTTGAAGATTCCAAGTCTGCAGATATTCCACATTCTGGATTACTCTGGTAATTTCCTAGTGGTGTCAATTAACTTGATCCTCCTGTCACTTCTATAAACTGGACATGAGATCTAAAGGCTTGATTTGATCTGGGTTAAAGAAGTTTGGGAAGAACATATTGGCGAGGCTGTGTACTTCGGGCTATATCACATCCAAAGATGGGTGATGTGTCTTCCCACTACTTTTTTTTTCCCCTGAGTTCCAGGTAGAGCTGGTGAAAGGCTGAGTCTTCCCATGTTAATGCCACTAACTCTGATCATCAAGTTATATAGTGACTTCAGATGTCTCTGTTTTAAGAGTGTTTCCTTTTTCAATTGGTAAGTAACTGGTGAGTAACACCTTGTGATGGTGGGAATATCCTATTACTCAGTAACTGTCACCTAGTAATTTTAGATATCTATCTAATCTACCTCATCTACCTTAATCTATTGAGTATCACTCTGGGCTTATGGGTTTTTATTTATTCAATGTATGAAAAATGAAGTCATTATTCCTTTTAGTGCTCAAATAGTCCTGAGTTTGGTCAGTGGGAGACCCTTCCAACTGGTGTCTGTGGTTCTTGACATTACCCCATTAGTCTTAGAGTTCTGACTTTCTGTTACACATGGTATCCTAGGCTCACCTTGGACTTTCCTTCCCCAAGATCTGAAATAAGAATTTCTCTAAGAAGAATTCCTTATGTTTATCAGGGAAACAATTTAGAGGAACGGGCATCAGGGCAGAAGATGTGTTCATTGTCATTGAGATGCCATTACTTTGAAGTTTTTTAGTGGCCAGAGCTTCCTATTTTGGGGGGCATGACTTATATTGCTGTTTATAATTTAAAGTTAGCATTTTATGTTTTTCCCCTACCATTTAAGATTTTAATTTAGATATCTTTTCTCTTAAAGCAAAACCGTGTTTCCAAAAACATCAGCAAACTTATTTATTTGCTTTATCCTACAATAATGTTGAAATGATTTTTTCAAAGCTATTATAAATAACACAATTGCTGAGTGAAGTTTAAAATTTTGTTGCAGCTCCTCTTGTCCTCAGAATACAACTCACTAGGATTTAGTGTCAGTACTGTGTTAAAATTCACTTAGAATATGGCTGTACTCTGTGTAGTTATGTTTTCACATTGATAAATCATTAGGTTCATGTGTTTTCCCTTTTTCTCAATTCATGGGTTTTAAACTTTCCTGCTTTGACTTAATTTTATTATTTAAATGCATAGAAAGTTCATGTTTCAAAACTCATAATGATATAAAAAGGCATATTGAGGGAAGTCTCCTTCCATCTCTATCTCCTCTCCATTCCTCACGCTCCTTATGAATAATACTTTTCAAGTTCTTTAATTTTATTTTTCCTGCATGTTTTTTGACAAAATAAGCAAATACATAGACAAATTATTATTTCCCCCTCTTCGTATCAAAAAAAGCAAGCAAAATGTACCTTGCTTTTCCCACTCCCTACTAATATATAGAGGCTGTCTGTGTTTATTCTTTTTTTATGGTCATATAAGTTTATTGTGTGTAAAAGCCATTGTTTATTTAAGCCAGTTTCCTACCAATGTATATTGGATTATTTCCATTCCTTTTAAATGCCACAATAAATAACTTTGTATTTATGCTCTCTAGGAGGCGCATATAAGAGTAAATTACTAGATGTGAAATCACTAGGTCAAAAGGTAAAAGCATTTGTGATTTTGTTAAATAGTACCTCATTTCTTTCCATAGGGTTTTATTATTTTGCACTCCTATCAGCAATATATTAGGTTACCTGTTTTTTTATTGTCTTGCCAACATAGTATGGCAAATTTGAATTTGTGCTAATCTGAGAGTTAAGACATAGCATCTGATTATTAGAATTTTTTGTAAATTTTTTTATAACATCCATATGGGCGGTATTCAAAAAGTTCATGGAAAATGTGAATTATGAAAAAGTCTGCATGGTTTTATATTTTTTTTGTACCAAGATAACTCTAACTTTTTATAGCATGTATGACCATGATCTAGTTTCAGGCACTAAGAAGGACTAGACATCAGTTTGAAAAGAGTCCCTATAATAGCAACATGGATTCTGCTAAAATTGAAGCAAGAACAAATATCCAATTTATGGTAAAGCTTAGATGGAAGAATGATGAAATTTCTGTTACTGTATGAAAGTTTATGGGACAATGTCCCAAAGAAGTCAGAAGTTTACAAATGGATGATTCATTTTAAGAAGGGAGGAGTTGATATTGAAGATGAAGTCCACAATGGCAAAATATCCATATCAAATTTTGAGGGGAAAAATAATCTTAGCCATGACCTAATTGAAGAGGAACAATGATTAACAGCAGAAACAGTAGCCCCAACACCATAGATGTCTTATTTGGTTCTGCTTACACAATTTTGACTGCAAAATTAAAGTTGAGAAAACTTTCTACTCGATGAGTGCCCAAACTGTTGCTCCCAGATCAGCTGCAAAGAAAAGCAGAGCTTTCAATGGAAATTTTGAATAAGTGGGATCAAGATCCTGAATTGTAACAGAAAGTAAAACAGCTTTACCAGTATGATCCTGAAGACAAAGCACAATCAAAACCGTGGTTACCAAGAGGTGGAAGTGGTCCACCTCTAAGTAAAAGCAGACTGGTCAAGAGCAAAGGTCAGGGCAATAGTTTTTTGGGATGCTCAAGACATTTTGATAGTTGACTTTCTGGAGGGCCAAAGAACAACAACATCTGTTTATAATGAGAGTGTTTTGAGAAAGTAAGTCAAAGCTTTGGCAGAAAAACACTCAGGAAATTTTCACCAGAGAGTCCTTCTCAACCATGACAATGCACTTTCTAATTCTTCTTACCAACAAGGGCAATTTTGTGAGAGTTTTAATAGGAAACCATCAGAAATTCACCATACAGTTCTGATCTGGCTCCCTCTGACTTATTTTTGCTTCCTAATCTTAAAGTCTTTAAAGAGAACTGACTTTTCTTCAGTTAGTAATATAAAGACTGTATTGGCATGGTTAAATTCCCAGGATGCTGAGTTTTTAGGGATGTACTAAATGGCTGGTATCATTACTTATAAAAATGTTGTGAACCAGATGGAGCTTATGTTGAGAAATAAAGTTTATATTTTTTATTTTTGTGTTTTAATTCAATTTTACTGCAAACTTTTAAAAGCTACCTCCTGTAATAGATTGCATAAATCTAAAGTGTAGAGCTTGAGAAATTTTTCAAAGGGAACCCAGGTCAAGGTTAAGTCACCTCGGAAACCCCCTCTTGTGCCCGTTCCCAGTCACTACCCTTCCAAAGAGAAGTTTAATTTAAGTTGCCTTCACTCATTATAGTTAGTTGAGCAAATTTTGATATGTTTAAGCACCACCTGACTATTTTGCTATGAACTGGCTGTTCATTTTTCTGCAAATCACGACTTTTTTCCCCAATTTTCCATAGTCTGTTAATTAATTAGCCCTTTGTATCTGATATAAATTGCAGCTATTTTTCTCATGCCATTTATGGACTTTAATTTTTTCTACATTGCAAAGCATTTTATGTTTTTAAAGTCAATTCCTTTTATTGTTTCTAGATTCTTACCTGGAAAAACTTTTCTACTTTCAGATTATAAAAGAATATACCTATGTTTTCCCACAAATTTATTTTTATGTGTGGTGTGAGATATGGATCCAATGTTATCTTTTCCCGGTGGTTCTGTTACTAATAATCAAAAACCCCATCCTTTTCCCAGTGATTTGATATATCACTCTTCTCATATACCTAATTTCCAGATGTATGGGGATTTATCAGGACTCTCTGCTTTCCTCCATTGAATTGCCTATTCATGCAACAGTATCACATTGTTTTAATTACAGAGACTTGCTAGCATGTTTCAATATAGGGTCAAATTTACTAGTCCTCCTACTATGCCCTTCCTTTCCAGAGTTTTCCTAGATATCCTGGGTTTTTTAAATTTAACTTTAGAATAAACTTTCTTACTTCAAAAAAGAAAACCCCAATCTTGTTTGTATTTTAATTGGGACAGAGTTAAAATTAATGACTAAAAAGAGAAGAATTGATATCTTTGTGCTGTTGGGTCATCCCATCATTCCAAATAAAATGTGTTAATTTTTTTTCAAATCTCATTTTGTATCTTTTTGTATATTTCAGGAGTGTTTAAAATTTTTCCTATACAGGTTTGCACATATCCTTCAAATTTATTCCAAAGTAGCTTATGTTTTGTTGTTGTTGCTGTTATTGGTGATTTAAATGAGAACTTTTCCATTGTAATTCTAGAAAGCTATTGTTTTATATATAAAGACTATTTATTTTTCATGTTAATTTTATACATAGTCACCTTACAGAATTTTCTTTGTCTGAACTAGTTTTATTTTTAGGTATTTTGTGTTTTTCAGGTACACTGCATCCATATCATTGATAGAGATGACTTTTATCTCTTCTTTTTCAGTTCTCTATCTTCTCTTCTCTGATTATTTTGGCCAATAAATCCAACATAATATTAAATAGAATGGAAATAATGAGCATCCTTGTCTTCTTTCTGAGTTCAGTTGGAAAAGACCTATGGTTTCAACAGCAAGTAGATTAAGAACTAAACAAATTGTATTATGTTAAAGAAGCATCCATCAATTCCTATTAAATCCTTTGTATTGGGAACATTTGTTGAATTTTATCAAGTACCTTTCTGCCAGACTAAGGTTACGATCACATGATTATTTCTGTAGCTGTTTATGAATTTCCTAAAATTGAACCATCCTTGCATTCCTGAAATAAATGTCACTTGATCACAATGTATTATTTTTTTTAAATATGCTATTGGCTTAGTTTGCTATTTAGAAATTTTTAATTAAGTATTACATAAACATTCATAAGTGAGATTGCTTTACAATAATTTTAACAGATTCACATTTCCCTTGTACATATATATCACAATTTTCTTCACTAGTTTCCAACTCATGACCACTTAGATTATTTTCACAGTTATGTTTATATTAATAATGCTGAACATGAATTGGATGTAAAACATTTTGCCTTTTCATGTTTATATCCCTATTAGAAATGTATATATGGAATTGTTGGATAAAAAAATTCCTATTTTGTATTTTGTTAAGATATTAGTCACTGTTTCCCCTACAAAATACCACTGGAACTTTTAACTGGATGTGGAGCTTCATTAATTTATCTGCATTAGAAAAGGCACTGAACGTTTACCAGACTAGGAGAAGGAGAGGGAAAACTTTTTCTTGTTTTCTTACTTCAGCATAGGGTTTACAGATAATGTAAAAGATATTGTTAAAAAAAACTTAGGTCAAAAAACTAAGGTTCCCAATTTACTATTTACTATTGATAAGATTACTATTTAATCTCCCTATTTCTCATATTGAAATGAACATCAAAATGTTGAGTATTATAGCATTATTATCAATATTTGAGATAATGGCTATAAAACTGTTATAAAAATGCAAGGCATCATAGCTATGATAGGAAAATCTGATCATATTTGTGTTTACAATCACCACTTAACATTTAATAGGAAAGCTAATCATTTAATAATATTTGATCTACTATGTGACAAAGAAGGGCTAATTCATCTAGGTGGAATGGAGAAAAGCAAAGAACATTACTGAGTACTGTGGTGGACTCCTTCATAGAAAACCTAGCAGGCATTTGTACTTTTTCTCCTTTACTTGCCTCTCAATATGGAGGCTGAGAAAATCATATACTGTTGTCCCACAGTATCCATAGGGGATTGGTGCAGAACTCCTGTAGATGCCAAAATCCACAGACACTCAAGTCTTTTATAAAAAATGGTGTTGTGTTTGCATATTCTACACAAATTCTCTATTTGCTTTAAATAATCTCTAAATTATTTATAATTCCTAGTATGATGTAAATACTATATAAATAGTTGTGGTACTCTATTGTTTTTTATTGTTGTATTATAATTTTTAAAAAAATATTTTCCATCTGCTATTGACTGAATCAATGAATGCAGAACCCATGGAGATGTAGGGCTGACTGTACTCATGTACTTAGTCTTCCTTGGAGCAGAGATATAACTGATTCTGGCCTTGGAGATCTAAAGGAAAGTCTGAATGGAGAGATAATCTTCTGGAGATTTCTCTCTCTCAAAAAAGAAGACAACAGTCCCAGTTCCACTCTATTTCATTTTGTGTCTATGAATGTAGTTGATTAAGGACATAATGCTGGAGCAGAGCCGGCCGTCTTGAAACCATGAGGCAACATGTCAGCATATAATCTTGCAACTATGAGCCATTATTCTAAGAATGTCAGAGAAAATGGATGGACTCGAGTGTGGGGCCTTGATGAAACTGTTGAGACAATCCTAAGAACATGTATCACAAGAATTCTGTAGTAAACAACAAACATCCTTATGTTATAGCTGTAAGTATCCTTAACAAAATAAATTAAAACCATTCCTTTACAAATATTATCTATTCAATTCCTTACGACACCCATTTGAAAGATGTCTCTTTCAGAATGCGCATTGCTCAAGAATTTGACAATCCTAGAACCCAAAATACTAGAGCCTGGCCTGGTATAGGTAAGCTTGACCAGTCACTGCCTTAATAGTAAAGAAGCAATTGCTTTTGCTTTTCTGTCTTAATTTGGAATAGTCAGAAAAAAAGAAAACATCTAAAGCAAAGGTTACAGATTGGCAAGTTCAGCTGGTTGAACATATTAGCATTTTTTTAACAGATGAGAAAATATGAGGCTCAGAGCATAACTTAGTAGTAAATGCTAAAGCCATCATTGAACTTAAAGTCTGCTTTCTACCCAACTTATTCTAATTCTCTAACACCATGCCCTTTCCCTCTCTCCACAGGGGGAAGAAGTGATTCTTCCCATCCATGTAGAACTACTTGACCACCCAAGATATATTAAATTACAGAAATGGGAGTGGACAAATGTTATATTGTAATTACAAAAGGACTTTGGCTTTTATGGAAGAAGTTAGACAAACTTTGGATTTGTTTAATAAGCACTACAATAGATTAGTAATGCATGCTGGCCATCTGACTCTCAGGAGGAAGAACTGAACTGTGGCCACTTGCCATGCTGGCATATACTAAGTTTGAGTTACACCCTACAGGAATTATGAGACATAAAAAAGAAAATACACCATTTCAAAGTTGTTGTACTAGACACAAACTCATTGTGCACACTGCTGCCAATCATATATAGCAAAGAGAATATTAAATTACTTAGAATGCAACCCAAAGAAAAGCAAAAATAAAGGATAATTAGGTGTGCCATTTAAGAAGTTGTAAGGGGATGGCCTTCCATGACTTAGATTCTAGTTCCAAAGATGAAAAGAGTGCTTGAGAAACTGAGGAGCTGTTTTCAAAAAATATATATATGAATGAAAATTGGCAATGTGTAGGCATATCGTTTTTTATTTGATGAGAGATAATTTTTTAAAATTTTCATGATACAATGGTTCAGGCTGACTTTTGTTTCACCACCACTAAAAGAAACAGCCTCATTAGTACAGAGATACCCATATGACTATGGTGCATGGTGGTTTCTAGAACTAACTATCAGGAGGTATTCTAAGAAAGGTATAGAAGAGAGAGCATAGTCAGTATGATGCTTTTCAGCAGAAAGATATCAAATCCCACCTTACTGAAATATAAACTCATGCATACCCTTCCAGCTAACATTTAATGAATCTAAGATATACATTTTATTTTCTATTTTCACTGGGATTTAAGATAGACTGTGCCTATAATAAAAGGAATAATGTGTGACAACAAGAATAGCTTTCTGATAAAAAATATAGTTATCAAAATAAAAAAATAAATTGGGGGCAGTGGCATAGGCATGTAGTCCCATCTACTCAAGAGGCTGAGATGGGAAAATTGCTTGAGTTCAGTAGTTCTAGGCCAACCTAGGCAATATAGTGAGACCCCCCCATCTCAAATCAACAAATAAACAATAAATATAATTTTAAAAAATAAAAAATACGGTAGTGGCAGTGTAAAGCAGGTTGACAATGGGGGAACAACAAACAAAAAAACAGAAGCGATAACTTAGAAAGTATTATTCCAGAACTCATGGGGGGGAAGAACATAAAATGTGTTGAAAAGGCTGAAGAAAAGATAAGATATTTGGAGGACAGATGTAAGAGAATCAAAATGGGTAAGCAGAGACAAATTCTATAAGGAACAAAGAGAAGACAGAGTATCAAACCTCTAGAAATAGATAAAGATTTCTCTAGAAAAAGACATAGCCTACAGATTTTAATAAAGTTCATGGATAAAAGAAGTAACCTACAAAAATTAGGCCAGAAAAAAATTATTAAAATGAAGCCAAAATGAGTTTGGTGTTGTCAGACTTTCCTTCTAGAGCTCTATATGCTATACCTTTTTTAAAGCAAAGGACTATTTTTACCCAAGTTCTATACATATACACCCCCCCAATCATTATTTAAATGGCAATAAGAAGAAAGCCTCAGACATTCAAAATCCACCCCAGTACCTTCTCTGAAGAAAAGTAATAAGTTCTCTAGCTGACTTAAACATGATTGAAAATAAATGACTTAGGTAAATAAGAAAATTGATATAAAATAAATTGCAGTGAACAATACAAGGAGTAAAAGGGTTTATTATATTTTTTGTAGAAGACCTTGTGGCAAAGCTCCTTAAAAGTTTGTATCCGCGCACGCGCACACACACACACACACAAACACACACATGCACTCACTACAAAAATTCTTCTGTGTGTTTTAGCAAGTGGAGAAACTGACCTTTTAGAGAATTGATTCCGCTTGATGGAAACAAGTGACTACAAACCACCAAAACACTTTAAATTCTTTTCAACATACTGAGACCCAGATAAATGTGTCTTATGTTAAAGCAACTGATGTCAGAAAAGTGCATTCCCAAGCTTGCTTTCTTTCTCTTTCTTTCTCTCTCTCTCTCTCTCTCTCTGTCTCTCTCTCTCTCTCTCTCTCTCTCTCTCTCTCTCTCTCTCTCTCTGAGTTGGAGTCTCACTCCATTGCCCACGTTGGAGTGCCATGAGGCCACCCCAGCGCCCACGTTGGAGTGCCATGAGGCCACCCCAGAGTCGACCAGCTGGGCTCCAGCAATCCTTCTGCCTCAGCCTTCCAAGTAGCTGGAACTGCAGGTGTGCTACCACACCCTACTAATTATTTTTTATTTGGAGAGATGAGGTCTTTCCAATTTACCCAGACTGGTCTCTAACCTGCGGGCTCAGGCAATCCATTCGCCTCAGCCCCCCGAAGTGCTGGGATTACAGGCTGAGTCACCGAGTCCAGCCACCAAGCATCATTTTCTAACTGGAGAGCTGAGATCTCATGAGTGTGGCTCCTCTGGGGTCCCAATTGTAAGCCAGGCCATATCTGGGACTTGATCAGGAGGAGAATCCTGAATGAGTGACAAAAAGGACAGGCAAAGGGATTGTAAAATGTAGGACTCCCACACCCACAGGAAACACTTAAGCCAAGCCAAGACACAGCACCCGACATGACATTTCAACAGACATTAAGCCTTTTCTGCATCCTTTGCTTCCAAGGGTGTGGGCTGGTAGAATTGTCCTGCTCTGTTTCTTCTGAAAAGCATCTTTTTATGCTTTCTCTGTATTTGCTGCCTCTGCCTCCCACTTCAACCAGGGTCTCTGCCAAGCGCTGTCCTAGGGATCTGAAGCAGGTGCTGCTTCCTTTGACTTCAGCCAGCTCAGATAGCAGGGTAGCCTGGGCATCTTTTGCATTTTTCTTTTTTCTTTTTTTTTTTTTTTTTTTGAGTTGGAGTCTCACTCTGTCACCCAGACTGGAGTGCAGTGGCCACTCCCGGCCACCGCAGCCTCGAACTGCTGGGCTCCGGTGATCCTTCCACCTCAGCCTTCTAAGTAGCCGGAATTACAGGCATGCGCTACCACACCCGGCTGATTTTTTTAAAATTTATTGTAGAGATGAGGTCTCGCTGCCCAGGTGGGTCTTGAACCCGTGGGCTCAGGCAATCCACTCACTTCAGCCTCCCAAAGGTGCAGGATTAGAGGCTGAGCCATGGAGCCCGGCTTCTTTTGCATTTTTCAACTTGGACATCTGGATTCATCAACATCTTGGTGAGACACTCCAGTCAATAGGCCTAACAATCTGGAAGATCTAAGAATTGTCTCAGTAAGGAACTTGAGGAGATTGTTTTGGAAGCTTCACAGTCGATGCACATGGAGTGGCTCACCAGTCCTCCCTGTAAATATTTTCAAGCAACATTGGAAGACCTTGTGTTCACCATGGCTGCTCCTGGATGCCATGCCAATAATTCTGGGGATTTGTGGTGCCATATATACTCCTTAGAAATTATATTTCACCTGTAGCTGACAATGCTGCATCAGAAAAGGGGTAGGAGATAGAACAACAACCATATACGAACCAGTGACCTCATGGAGCCTTACTGTGAATAAGGGAAAGTGGGAGAGAAAAGGGAGCAAACTGAAAAAAATACGAAATAGTGTGTAAAGTGGTCATAAGTACCTTGAACATATAAAGCAGAAGGTGGGGACTGACAATGTTGAGAAGAGATGCAGTCTAATTTGGGAGTGGGCAATGCAGTTTTTTAGGAAAAAAGTTTTTTAGGCAGAGAGAATAACTGATACAAGTGCTAGAGGAATCAGTGTGGGTCTTTAAGCTCTCATTAGGACATTTGCTCTCAGAGTAAGGATATTGACTCAGAGAGACAGACAGGCACCTGTGTCTTGAGCAGAGGTGTGTCAAGACACAGCATTAAAAAAAGTTCCTTGAATTAGTATGTTGGGAAGAGACTAAAGCAGGGAAGGGAAAAATGGGGAGACATGTTAGAAGGCCATTATAAACATCTAGCTAAGAGATGATAATGGTTTGGGCCAGAATAATGGTGGAGGTAAGGTCAAATTCTGTATATACTGAAATTAGAGTGAGTAGGATTTGCTTATTTTTGGCAAGTCAGAGAAGGAGAAATAAAGGTTAAAACTTCCTAGGGTTTTATACTGAGTGACTGGAGTTGCTATTAGCTGAGATACAGAAAACTGCAGGAGGAGTAAGTTCTGTTTGTTTGGTTGGCTTGGTGTTTGCTTGTTTGCAGGGAGGCATTAAGCTATGGAAGGGATGAGTTTGAGATGACTGTTAGAGATCCAAGTGAAGAACTCAACCAAGCAGTTGGATAGGTGAGGGTAGAGCTCAGGGGAGTTGTCAGGGCTGGGGATATCCATGTGGGAGTCCCCTGTTTAGAGATGGCATCTAAAGCCATAACCTGGATGAGGTCACCAAGAGATTGGATATAGACTGAAAAGGCATGACAAGCCCGAGCCCTGGGATAGTCCACCATTAATGATCCAGAGGACAGAAAGAAAAGCAGCAGAGAAGAAAGGAAATAAGGGAGAAGAAGGGAAACCACAAGGCTGATATCCTGAAAGCCAAGTGAAGAAAGTATATAAGATGAAGGAAATGACCAACAGTAAAATGAGGATTGATAAAAGTTAGTTGATGAGTAGCATGGAGCTTATTGCTTTTGACCAGAGCATTCTCGATAGAGTTGCGGTGATAAAAATTGATTGGACAGTGCCCATAAGTGTATGGGAAGGCAGAAATTGGCATAGCATGAGATTATCTTTAAATAGAAGAAGAGAATAAGGTTTCAGCAAGTAAGATCAAAAGAAGATATTTTTTTTCTTTAAAGATGGGCAAAATAAAAGAAATTATAAAGGGGGAAAATAGAAGTTTTTACTGGAATTGGTGAAATATAAGACTATCATATTTATTCCAGGAAAAACAAACCACTAATTGGTGGAATATTTTCAGATCTTTGGGCACTTTGCCCCTGACCACCATGCTTAAGGTCAGCACAGAGAAACAGCTCAAGGTTACTGGAGAAAGTCAAGATGTTTTCAGAGCAGTATGGTGACCACCTCTGGCTTCCTTTTATAAATTAGTCTCACACCCCACCAGCCTCCTTACTCTCCTGGGCTTTCTTCTTTGATATTTCTTTCTCCCCACCTCCTTCCTCACTGCCTGCTTCTCCCTCCCGTCCCAGCTTCAACCCTTTGATGTCCAGGGTTTATAGACACACTGAATCAAGTTTTTAAAGCAAACTTTATGTGCTTCCAAGAAAATCTCTTTCTTAAAGAAAAACTCAGTATTACCAAGTCAGTATGGTTTATTCTTTGAAGATCGGAAGGCCACAAGCAGACAGATTCCCCTGAGCTAATAAAACAAAATGCTAGCTCCAGCCATAGAAGACCAAAAGGAGGAAGTAAAGGACAAAGGAGGGGTTATTCTCCTGAAATTCAGAAAGTCATGGTTTATTAAAATGAAAGTCCAATCCATGCAAAACAGGATATGTGATGAAATTGATTCACTGAATATTTTATACTAATCTATCCCCTCCAACGACACAAACACCCTTTGGGGATCTGCCGAGAAACTTAAATAAAACAAATATACATTTTAAAAAAAGTAACCTGACCATCCTGTTCCTCTTGTTGAACAATTTAGATTAAAGCCATTAGGTAGAACCAAGAAATATAACCTTCTCCATGGGCTGGCCTGGGTGTAGAGCCCATATGAGATGAGGAGGAAATCCGTGTGTGAAGGAGACATCCTAACAAGTGCACAATTGGTTACCTACTGCAACTAAATGTTGCCACCCAGTTTTCTGTCTGAGAAGGGAGTTGCAAAATATAAGGAGAAAACTAGAATGAATCATGTGGTATTGGATTAGAACAGGAGTATCAATTTAGTTATCTTCATTATTAGAATAGTGGTTTAGAAATAAACATAGATGCACAGGTGTATAGGTGTGTGTATGAGTGTGCATGTATGTATATATGAACATCTCTCTCTGTGTGTGTGTGAGTGAGTGAGTGAGTGTGTGTGTGTGTGTGTGTGTGTGGTGTGTGTGTGTGTGTTTGTATGTTATTCAAACCCATAGCCCCTTGCTTTGTCCACAAGAGGACCTGGAAGCCACCCAATAACAGTAAGTACAACTAAAACATAGATCCTGACTTCCAAATATTATTCTCCAATAAAACTAACCTGGGCTTCCTGAAAAACGGTTTATTCCAGGGCTGGGACAGGGAAAGTATATATGGTCTTGGAAGATCTTGCGCCAAAAAGCAAGAAGTGACTAAAAGAATAAGAAGACTTGCCAAAAGAACATAGAAACCAACTCAAAGAGGCTTCTACCAAACAAACCTAGGCAATATGAACAACAAGATAGACAACGAAGGCAAATGGAATAAAATGAGAATATTTGAGAACTTATTGCTATAAATAAATGAATAAATTAAAATTTCAATGAAGAATGGAATGTACATGGCTTTAAAATATCTCCCTAGCCATGTGCAGTGGCTCAAGCTTGTAATCCCAGCACTTTGGGAGGCTGAGGTGAGAGATTGCCTGAGTCCAGGGGTTCGGGACCAAGCTGGACAACATGGTGAGACCTTGTCTCTACAATAAATAAAAAAAAAAAATATTAACCAGGCATGGTAGTAGACACTTGTGGTTCCAGCTAATTGAAAGGCTGAAGTGGAAGGATCGCCTGAGCCCAGCAGGTCAAGGCTGCGGTGGCTGTGAGTGTGCCACTGCACTCCAGCCTGGGTGACAGAGTGAGACTTTGACTAAAAAAAAAAAAAAAAAAATTAAAATTAAAACTAACATATCTCCTTTACAATACTTATTAATTACAAAGGAAAAGTGGATCATTTCACAGTAAAGAAACCTGCCAGAGATAAATGTGAACATCAGGATACAATTAGAACAGAGTATTCTCTCTGATATTCCTGCCAAAGGTGAATAACTTGATTCTAACTATGAGAAAACATCAGACAAACCAAAATAGAGGAACATTACATAAAATAACAGGCTTGTAATCTTTAAAAGTGCAAGAAAGACCTAGGAATTATCCCAGACAGGAAGAGAGAGAGAGAGAGAGAGAGAGAGACAACATCTAAATGCAATGCCTGAATGTAATCTTTTTTTTTTCTTTTTGCTAGAAAGAACATACAAAGGACAACTGGAAAAATATGAATGACACCTGAATTTCAGATAGTCTAAACTAATGTTAATTTCCTTATTTTTATGGTTGTGTTGAAGTAATGCAAGAGAATGTCCTTGTCTGTAAGAAATACACACTGAAGTATTAGGGACCATGGGACTATCAGGTTGGCAACTCTCAAATGGTTCATAGGAACAAAATTCTTTGCATTATATTGAAGTGTTTCTGAAAGTGTGATATAGGTTTCAAAATAAAATACAATTATGTATTTGAAAAGAGCTCTTATCTATATTCCCAAACACAAGTGACTATTGAAGTTATCTAGTGTGATATCAGCCCTGGAACTAACTGTCCACAGCAGATGCTTGAACCAACACTCCTGTAAGCAATCCTAGTCAATTCTTAGTATGGTAGGAGGCTCCATGGAAAGGAGAGCTTTTTGAGTTTGGGCCCAGAGCATTTCAAGGTAGTCTCTTCTTTTTCTCCTCTGATGATCACAGGCTTTAGCAAAAAAAATATAAGGAAGAAAAAGATGCTTAAATTTATCTATAGAAAAAGACAAGTTGAAAAATATTTTAGAAGCTGTGTCAGGTTTGCTGCACTATGGTAGAAACAGTGAATCAGCCTGATATAATAAAAGTACAATTGGTGCTTTCAGGCTATCATTTAATCTCATCTGTACCTAACTTTTAAGAAAGAAGGCCTAAAACTTATTTAGAACCAACAGTGTAGGCATGATTAAAATTAAATTAAAAGATGAACAACACTGAGATTCTGAGAAGTTGAGGACCTCACTGAGGTGAAACCAAGATTAGAAGCTATGTTTTAGACTATATAACATAAATGTCCCTGCTCTCTCCACTTCAGTAGTCTGGTTCTCTGTCAAGAGAAATAGATAGGTAGGTAGGTAGGTAGGTAAGTAGGTAGGTAGATAGATAGATAGATAGATAGATAGATAGATAGATAGATAGATAGATAGAGGTAGATAGATGAGAGAGAGAGAGAACCTCAGTGCTATTGTGTTCTTCAAGAAAGAAGCTAAATGGTATTATGTCCCCCAAGGAAGAATAAACTCTGGGAAAATTGAGACAGACATGAATTAATCAGAACTTGAGTAAGAATCCACTTGTCCATTTGTGACATATTTTTCATCTTTTACAAATAAAATTCCCTTGTAAAATATGTAGAATTGAATAGATATTACTCCATGCATATCCTTATATGCCTCTCTGCTCACTCTATATTAGTAGCTTCATCGATTCCAACACCCAAGCCACTGTTTGGTAAGGGGGAATAGTAAGTTACTGGTGGCCTGAAAGGGTTCATTCAGTATCTACGTTGTTTCCCCCATAAAGTTCAACATGCTGCCTGAAATATGAAAACAATCTTCTTCCTATTTTTCCTTCAGTCTTTCAAACAAATACTTGTGAATCTAACCAAGAAGTCAGAAAAGACAGCTGGAATCAGAAAACAAAACAGTATCAATTACTAATATTCCCCATTCTCTTTTCAGGCTTGTCTTATCTGAAGCTTGTAAAGTTGTTTAATCTTTTCCATCATCTCAGGGAAAAGAGAGTCTGGAAAATCCTAATCATTCCACAGTAACTATCAGTGGGATTTTCCATAACTATCTGGATGCAAAATGAAAATCTTAAGAAGTTGATCCAGTTCTAAAACTTACTTCTCAACTTACTCATAAATATGAAGAGACAACTCATCCATATTTTCTTCAAATAACATCTAGTTTCCTGGCAAAGCTGCTAATACCTGAAAAAGTTTTTGAGTTTCTTCCAACAAATCTACATTTAAAGAGCTTAAAAATGCATTTATGTGCTAAACATGCTTTTCTACATCTGACTTAGAGCCAGCAATGGGACTGTAAGACAGAAACTTGCCAAAAATTTGGAAAAGGGGGAGAATAAAATTGTCTTTTAAAAGTTAAACTGAAACCAGCATTTAAAGGATCAAGGCAGAGAAATGAGAAATCACTATAAAGAAACAAAAAATCTTCTAGGCCAGCAAAATATGGCTGTGAACCCAGTAAAGAATAATAAGCACATCTAAAGACTATATTAATCAGTCATGGAATCATGGAAGAAAAGTCACTCTGACAGACATAAACCAGTACCCACCAAGGCTGTGTTTACAGTGGATAGAGTCAGGAGCAGCAGAGTTGGGGTAGCCCAGGACAACCAGCAAGCTATCTCCAGGATGAAAGCACACTTTGCCTTCACCTGATTGCCATTAACCTTACCCTGGCTGGCCTGTCTTACTCATGATGGAAAGCTAACCTCACCTGGAGCAAACCTAACATGGAGCAAGAAGCATATTTGTTCAATGAATTTACTCCAACTCTTTGCACGCAGCCTCCTGATTATAATTTGGCTCCCCACATTGTTCTGTCTATAGGGCAAGAGTGACCTAGTTTTGTGAATTTGTGAATTCTGATTCCTTCATCAGCTATTAAACTCATTGAAATATAGTTTAGTATTTGAGTTTGCTTACTCCCAAACTGCTCCCAAGGAAGGGGCCCCTGTGTATGCTGCCAGATCAAGTTTCTGAACCCAAAGTGCTGGCAGTGAGTCTCTGGGCCATGGTAAATTCACCAGGATGATGGTGACGATGGTGGTGATACAGATAACCTCAGCCACGGGCAGAACATTTTCTATGTACTATCAGACATTGTACTGTGTACTTGAATTCATTTAATCCTCCAAATAATCCAATAAATTAGGGATTATAAGTATTTCCATTTTGTATATAAGGAAACAGAGACTCAGAACGCTTTAGTAAGTTATCCAAAGACCCATATTCAGAACATGGATTCTGATCCAGATTTGTCTGACTTGAAAGCCTAGTTTATTAAATTGCAAAAAAATACTAATTTGGGGGAGATGAGTGTGTCTTCTCCTGGCCACACTCCTCTGCTTCAGCAGTGCGCTCTGGGTCATTCCAGCCCATCTTTAACACAAGTATTCATCATGCATCACTCTTGTAAAAGCCTTCACATGCACACACGTAGAGTTCCAGTCCACCCACCCTTAACCAGAAGTGCAGAAGACCAAGTCCTATCTCAAGGAATAGCATCATGATCTACTTCACAGTATTAGTACAAATATCTCCTATGCCATGATCTTGCTTCTAGTCTTGCTCCACATTGCTCTATTTTGTGCCCGCATCTTGAGGATGCACTTTCAACAATGCAGCCAGGGATCTTTCTATAATCTAAGCATGACATCCCACCATATACAACTCCTTCAATATGATCCCTTGTCCTATTTTGTGCTTCAACTCTAATAGTGACTGACCTGCAGTTCTCAGAATATACTCAGTCCTGTACACTCCGGGATGGCACATGTACTATGTGTCCAGGATGACACACATACTGTGTGTAAACACACTCTCTGGGCCAGTCTTCTCTCCACACCCACCTTGGTCAGCTCATGCAGTTACTTTGAAACTCATTTATATTTCACATCCTCCCGGAAGCCTGTGTTAGGTGCCAATTCAAGTGTTCTTATGACACCCCAGCTCACCTCTCATCCCAGTGTAAGGAAATTTTTGTATTGATGTGACTCCACTTACAGACTCTGACCACCCAGAAAACCAAGACCCACTCTGCTTATATATAGTGCCTAACACGAACAAATTCAGAATGAATGAATGTGAGTCTGGGATACCATAAGTGTCAGAATTGACCCATTTTCTCAGTTTCTTCACGTACTAGCTGTGTGATCTTTAGAAAGCTGTTTGATCTCTCTAGACAGCCACTGTCCCTAGACAGTCACTATCTGTAAAATGGAGATCATAAAACCTATACTGCCAAGTGATTGTGAGATTTAAAGCAAATAATATACTATTTGTAAAGTCCTCGGTACCATGCCTAGTGTATAATAGGCACTCAAATCTCAATTGTTGTTTTTATTATTATTATGCCCTGCAAGACCCAACTAAAAACATTCATGTTCTTGAAAGGCTTTGCAGATAATCTCAATCCACCAGAATGACCATGCTGTTCCATGCTACATTTTATAACACGTTATCTTGCACCCTTGAATATACTGTTTTAAAGATTCTGTCCTTTCTATACTTTATTCAAGTCACCAAATACTTCAACAAATGCTTTCAGATGAAATATTATAGAAACTAATGGTGCCCTTTTAGTGTAGATCTTACAGCCCACTGAAGACTTAAACCATGAACATTCACACTGCAGCTCTTGATGGAATGTGTCATAAAGAGGAGGCGATGAGAGGAACACAGAGAAAGAGCAAGGGTCTGGCAGGAAGACAAGTGGTGATCCCAAATTAGAAATCAGGTCTTAAAGGGGCCACAAGCAAGTTGAGGTCTCAGAGAGAGGGTGTACTGCCTCACAACAGTTGTGGAAAGGTCATTTTTCAGGCTAGTGGTTTAAAAAAAATTACATCATAACCCCTCAATGGAATATTGTGCAGCCATTAAAAATAGATAAAAGGCCAGCAAATAAAATGGCAAATAAGAACATGTAAGAGACGATGTTGAGAAACAAAAAGATTCAGATAATACATGCTTTTGATCACAGTATGTAAAACTTGCTTTTAAATGAATGAAAAACCTTAAGGGAGTAGACCGAAATTTTAATAGTTATAACTAGGTGATGGGTTTGTGGGTGAAATTTTCTTTTCTCTATCCCCCACACCTTTTGTGGTGTTGCCATATTCCTTTACAATGTAAAAACTATGTCTTAGAAAATATTCTGCATGTCTCCCTAGCAAATGACTCCAGAAAGAAATGAGATAGTGCAGAAGACACACCCTAAGCTGTAGGGGCCCCAAAGGCCGCGGGCCTGACTCAGCGGCGTGCAGACAGGGGGCGAACTTGGCCGTGGGGGCGCCCTACGGCCCGATCCCGCCCCTACTGTTTTTTGTTTTGTTTTGTTTTTTCCCTTACCAGCCATCGCCACTCTGGGCATTACTGGGTGCCCACCCTCGGTGGGCCCCAGACCCCTCCCTTCCTCCTCGCTGTCCCTAAGCGACTCTCCTTGCAAAGGAGCTCTCTGGGAGAAGCGGGGTGCTGCCAGGGGCCGGGAAGCGAGCTCCGGCACTCAGGCCCCGCGACCTTTCCATCCCCAGACCTGCCCCGCGCCCCCCGCCC
>NW_007231750.1:146107-153738 GCF_000164805.1 Carlito syrichta | reverse complement strand
TCCCACTGCTGCGGCGCTTGGCACGGGCGCGGCGCCCCCGGGGACCCCGCCGTCCCCAGGCCGCACAGGCAGCCCAGCGTCCAGGCCCAGAGGCCTCCCAGCAGCCAGGCGCCCAGAGGTCCCCCGGCCACGCGGAGGGGAGCGCGCCCTGGCATCGCGGGCCGCCGCAGCCCCAACCCTCGAGGGTGAGCCCGAGCCCAAGGGGGCGCTGAGACGTCCGGGCGCACTGGGACGCCCCACCGGTTCCCTCTGAGCTGTGCCGGGACTGTGGTCTGGGGCGAAGGTGCTTCCTGTCCCCGCGGTGGCCTCTGTTGTTGTTGACTCAGGACGTGCCAGCCCAGGGAGCCGGGATTAGGGGCCTGGGAAGGCTCCAGTGGATCGCGCGGGAGCTATTTCTGCATTGGCCGCTGCCGGCTGCCGCTTCTGTTTTCCCTGCTCACTGCTGCCAACAGGAAATGCAGTGGCAGTGGTGCCACTAGCATCCTGAAAGGCATCGTGCTTGCGGGAGGGGAGGGGTGGGGTGGGGGGGTCGATGCTGAGAAGGGGTATGTTTCTCCACTAACTGCAATGTTCAACAGGTAATCACATACTGGGGGGCAATTTTAAGGTCGAGATCTGGAAAACAAAGCGGCTGAATTTGCTGTGCCCCCACATACCTTGCTCCTTGTCAAAATTGCAACCTTTTTCCTTCAAGTTAAAACTGGAAAAATGGGTCCTTTCCTGAAGAATTACACTAGCTATTCATGATGGCCGCTTCTCAGCTCTCACTCTAGGTAAAGGGTCTGGGGACTAGGGAACAGGCACTTCATTGGGCCTAGGACTCTCAAACATTGCCTCAAAGTCAATTTAGTGATACTGCTTCCCTTCCCTCACCTGGCGATACCACAAGCTAAGAGGTTTGTGTGTCTGGGGGTTAGCCTCATCAAGAACACAGTTAATTGGGTTTATGTTTACATAATGTTAGGATCTACAGTATGAAATCCAGAAAAAAAAAAAAGGGAACAACAACAAAAAAGAAGTCCTTGCTTTCCAAATGCATAAATTCTTTCCATTTAAGCTGCATTTCAAGGATGAGGAAAACTGAACCAGGTAAAAGTGGAAGAGAACATTCCTGAACAAAGAATATAAGGACAAAAAAAATGGGTTCAATATTGGGGTTCAAGTACAAGGCAGAAGGGTATTCTGGAGCCATAGCACTCATTTTAGGGATTTAAGGATTTTAATATTGAGGAGAGTGGGAACCGTCAATCAACCTAAAGCTAGGGAGGGACATCATCCATGTGCCTTGGGAAGCTCACTAAGGTGACAGTGTAGAGAATGGGTAGGGCCAGACTGAAGGCCGGGAGAGAAGGAAGCTGCTGTTATTGTCCTGGCAAGAGATCCTGACTGAGCTAAGGTGGTGGCAGTGGGAATGGAGAGGGTGGAATGCAGTTGGGAATTATGGAGAAGAGTTTAGACTCGCAGGAGAAGTTTCCGGTTTGGGCCACTAAACGTTCAGTCCTAAAGGAGAGATGATACATTCTGCTTAAGACTGGCTGACTTTGAGGTGATGATGAGATAGTCAGGTAGAAACATTCATGGGACAGATGGAGAGATACTTCCAGAAACCAGCAGGACTTTTGGATTTGAAAGCTATGGGCTCATAGGTGGTCATTGAAGCTAAAGAGTAGAACACAGGTTCCTGGACCAATTTTGATTCCCAAGGGATATTTTGGAAATATCTGGAGACATTTGTGACTGTTACCACAGGGATGGGGGAAAGGCTGTCACTGGCATTTAGTGGGGGAAAGGCCAGGAATTCTATGACACTTCTACAATGTACAGGAGAGTTCCCACAACACCACCACCAAAATAAAAATTATCTAGCCCCAAATGTCACAATTACTTAAACTAAGAAAACCTGCAGGGAAGGAAGGTTTGGGAGTGAGAAGAAGGCTGAGGATGGAGTCCTAGAGAACATTTAAAGGATGGGCAGAGAAGCAGGCACTTGAGGAAACCAAAAGGATTCAGCACAGAGAAGCCACTGAACAGGGGAATTTCCTTAGCTACCTAGCTTTGGCAAACAAATGTAAGATGTGGAGAGCATGGATTGAATGCTAAAGTAAGGTATTCCAGACTCACAATATCCCTGAAGGGCGTGAAGAGGAAGGACAATTGACAGGTTCTCCTCATGCATTCATTCCTCTCTGTAGAATAACTAGAGACAGACTACCAGTGGGCCTAATGGAGTGAACAAAGAGCTTTAAGGAGAAGGTCTTTCCATTTCCCCTCACCCCTTCTTAAAGAAAATGCATCAGGAAACATCAGGGAAGCCTATGAAACTTTAAGACTTAGTGCTTGCAGAGTTAATCAGATATAGCAGGTTCAAACTGGCTGCAGAAATTTAAGCCCTCTCCAAGTTTGTCCTACTCAAACAACTCATAGGAAAACGATAAGTAGTTCAGCTGCTTCTCTTATTCCCTTGGTAGGAACTTCAGCTGAAAATCTTTTTTACTCAGCAAGGGGTTTGGTCCCTGAATTTTATGGCTGGAAATGGTTTGAGATGTCATCTGGGCTATCCCCCTTGCTTGATATTACCAACCCGGTTTGGAATCTTCAGAGCCTGACTTGATACCTGTTCTACAGGGAATTAGGATACCTCTTTAGATTGGCCTAGACGCTGCAGGCTTCCCTAAACAGAACCAGATTCTTTGGGTAAATCCTGAAATGCATTTGTTTATCTTTTTAACTTACTATATTTAATTCAAGTTCCCTAGAAAATAAGACAATGAATTTCAAGTACTCAGTCCCATACCTTACCCACTGTAAATTCCCAAAAGATGTTAGTTGTGCTTGTTTCTCCAGCTATTTTAATCCTTAGTCCTGGTGAGGATCAACACTAAAATAACTTTGTGGGTTTAAGCTCTGGAGAGGAAAGCCTGCCTGCCTTAAAATCAGGTTAAACTATCTTTTTAAAGATTAACTTTCTGAGAACATATGGAAACTTAGTGTATACTGCTGATGCACTAAGAAAATATAGAGCAGAAGTCTCACTGTCTGAAGACTAATATACACTTAACAACAATAAAGCCTCCTTTTTCTGTGGGTAGCTGACCCAACAGTTGATTTTACTATCTTTTCCTAATGCAAATAAGAGAAAACAAAGCACACATACTTGCTTTCTGTGGTACACAGCCTCTTACTCATTTCAAATATCAGTCTCCAAGCACATCAAAAATCAAGATTTTAGGCTGCTGATTTGGAAATCATTTGGCATGAAAGGGGGAAACGATATTTCAGATGGTGGCGTCCAAAGTTTTCTTTGATTTCTCCGGGGTTGCATTCATGATAAAGAGGGGAACAGGGAGTTTGAAGACAGGGGGAATGTTGGTAGACATTCCTCAAGCTAGAAGATGCTATTACACCTTCCCACGGTTCTGTTAAGTTCCTAGAGCAGACACAAACCAAGTGCTATGCTGGAAAAACTGCAGCCAAAACTAATGTCTACTGGCAACAACAACAAAACAAACTCCACAAACTTGGGACGCGGTGGGAGAGGTTTATATAAAGTGGCCATCCTGTTCCAACATTTACTGCTCTATCTCCTGGCCCCACACGGTAGTCTCACTAATGTCCTCAGAGTGCCTCATGCCCCCTACTGGAGATAGCACGTATATTTCGGAATTGGAGGCAGCAGATGTTCCATTTCCCTCCAACCCGGTTCTTGGGGAAATTCTAAGGCAGCAGGCGCAAAGTCCCGCTTTCACACTCAGAAGAGCTCCTTTCTCTCGCTCTGGAAGTTTTCTCCCGCACCCTCTTGTATCTGGTGTCCAAAACGACTGCCAGAGGAACTTCTTCTTGGTCAGACTAAAAAGGAGGACTTTGGGGTAATGCAGGATTGCAGCCCAGGGCTGAGGCCCGGAGGGGATGATGTCACCGCTCCTACCCGGAGAGGTCTGGGGGTGGGGCAGCCAAGGGGGAGCCCGCGCCGCGCCGGCAGTTGCCAAGGGAGAGTTCCAAGCCCACGTCAGGGGAGGTGTCGGGATAAATAGGGTCCCGCAATGGCCGTGGCCGGAGGCGCTCCGAGCTGCGGGGTCCAGGATTGGAGCTGCCCGGGCGGGTTCGCGCCCAGGAGACTGAGGGCTGGCGCTGCTCGTGCTCAGGGCGCGGGACGGCGGAGATCCGCGGCGGGATCCTGCGGCCCCGCCATTGCCTCCGACTGGAGTTTGGGGAACGAACCTTTCCTGTGCCCCCAAAGGACTTTCTCCTCGGAGAAGGGACAGATAAAGACGAGAGGGGGCGGGACGTGAAGGGCTCTTTCTGCCTGTCAGGGTCGCAGCGCGGAAGGGCAGTGCCATGCTCCTCTCCATCCTGGTGGCGTTGGGCCTGTGGCTGCGCCTGGCGCTGGGCGTGCGCGGCGCGCCCTGCGAGGCGGTGCGCATTCCCATGTGCCGGCACATGCCCTGGAACATCACGCGGATGCCCAACCACCTGCATCACAGCACGCAGGAGAATGCCATCCTGGCCATCGAGCAGTACGAGGAGCTGGTGGACGTGAACTGCAGCGCTGTGCTGCGCTTCTTCCTCTGCGCCATGTACGCCCCCATCTGCACCCTGGAATTTCTGCATGACCCCATCAAGCCGTGCAAGTCGGTGTGCCAACGCGCGCGCGATGACTGCGAGCCTCTCATGAAGATGTACAACCACAGCTGGCCCGAGAGCCTGGCCTGCGACGAGCTGCCCGTCTACGACCGCGGAGTGTGCATCTCCCCTGAAGCCATCGTCACTGACCTCCCAGAGGGTGAGGCTTGGGAAAGGATGGAAGGGGGCGAGGAGGCACCCGGGGATGCCGCTGCCGCTTGAGAACTGGGGGCCACACCTGAGTCTGCTAGGGAGTGGTCTGCCCCCTAATCCCACTTCACTTCCAGGCTTAGAGGAGTGGGAAGAGAGGTGTGCGGGGTCGGGGGTGGGTGGGATTCCCTTCTGAAAGAGGCAGATTTCCCTACAGGAACTTTAGAAGCTAGGAAATAACATCCCGCTCCACAAAGAAAAAAGAAATAATTCCTCACAAAGGGAGCCATTGGCAATATTTTCACTTACAGTAATAACAGGAATAATAATAGCAGCAAACAGGTATTGCTATATACCTGAGAAAGTGTCAAGCACATTACACTTATAACTAAGTGAATGCGCAAAATAATCTCAAGAAAAAGGTGTTAATACTCTTTCCACTTAGTGCTACTTCTGAAAAGTTCTTTGTGAAAAAGTTATGGTCGTTGCTCCCTACCAGGAGTGAGGAACATGCAGTCACCCTGGAAAAATAGTGAGGTCTGTTTGATGGTCATTGACCAGGAGCCAACCACTGTGGCATTTTAACGGATCTGATCTCTGCTTCCACTTCCTTCTTTTCTCTTTGGTCATTTGGTTGCTTTTCTAGGAAGAAGGAGCGGATTTAAATTCACTTCTTGAAATGAAACCAAAGAATATTTTTGCATGGTTTTAATCCAGGCTTTCTCTGATCCAGGTTACTCCGCATTTAAAGAGACAGTAATACTGGGTTGCTGTAGTGTTGTCTCTGAAGTTATACCTGGGAGCATTGTCCTACACATCAAGGAGGAGTGGCTCAATGAAAAGCAAATTGAAACTCCTCTTGAATTCAGAGTTTTAGAAAAAAACATTTATTGCTTAAATTGTATAAATGATAGAGGCTTATGCTTGGTTTTGACTATGTAGCTGTGGATTGTTTCTGTGCTGCAGAATATGGAGGGGGGTTGGAAATATTTTGGTTATTTTGATTAGTATAAACTATCAACTTGGAAAAAAACCTAAGTTTTATATGACTTTGGGAAGGAGTGATATGATTGATCCAGATTGACTATGTGTACCAGCCAGTTTAAATGGATGTACACTGACACCAATTTGTGCTGGGATAAGCAAAGTCTCATCCAAAAAACTTCTTTCCTAAGCCCTGGAGTTTCATTATGAAAGAAGTAGTTGACAATCTCATGTCATTTTTACTATTAAGTGGTATTCTTCTGTGATGCTGTGTTAGTTTATATCTTCAGATGCTTCCTTATTCCATTTGAGTGAACAGACAAAATCACTAACCACACCCATGTGGCCCTGTTTGTGTTTCAGATGTTAAGTGGATAGACATCACACCAGACATGATGGTACAGGAAAGGCCTCTGGATGTTGACTGTAAACGCCTAAGCCCTGGTGAGTTCTTCTCTCTTTAAGGTACCCCTACTTCTCCTCCCCAGAGGGATTTCTTTATACGTTTCCAAATGTTTCTACCTCTTTTTACTTTTTTAGATCGGTGCAAGTGCAAAAAGGTGAAGCCAACTTTGGCAACGTACCTGAGCAAAAACTACAGCTATGGTAAGTCATCGAATAAAGTTATTTACTCTTGAGACTTGGCACATCGCAAAAGTTGGAATCTCAATAAGGTTGTTCCTGCTAAAGCCAGATCTACCAGTCACAAAGTAAAGAAGAGGATTGGTGACTTTTCTAGTTAACTGTGTGCGTTCTGAATAGCACAATATTAATGGGAAAACTTCTTGTTTTTCTGGGTAAATAAAATGAAAACAAAGGAAATTACCCAGATGTTAACAGTTACGTGGATCAGGTTAAAAGTTTGATATCTTGATCTTCTTTGCCTTGGTGAGAAGTACTGCTCAGCCCAGATAGTACACCTTACCTGATCTCTTCCTGAGGCTTCATTGCTGCAGGAGGGATGGGGGAGTCTTCCAAAGATTTGATTATCTGAAGCCCAGAGAATTAAGGCCCAGAAACCCAGACAATGAAGACTGCTTATGTATCTTTTTACTTTTAAAAAAAGCTACAAATATTTAACATCTTAAATTGTAAGGAAATATGTTAATCACAAAACCCTTATGGCTACACTATTGAAATACTTGAAATGCCCTTCTCTCTCTTATTTGAAAGGATCATTCAACATTCTCTTCAAATAATAAGTCAGTCATGATATTTGGAATGTTTGAAGTTATTTTAATTCTACTACCATTAATTTATAAGTAAATTTAAATAAAAATATATTATTTTTAAAAATCTGTTAGGGCTGGCTATTTTATATTTCACTGCATGTCTTAAATTATTTCTACTGAAATAACCAAAAACTGCTGTGAGAAAACTGTATATTTTGTTAACTTAGTTTTCATACTTCAAGCTGAATTTTTATATCAACAAGGAACTTTAGGATACATATCATATATGAAAGCAGAAAGAATACAGCAGCATGGAAACCTAAAAAAAAATAACTAGACTGTCAGATTTGAAAATCATACCCAACCAATATGAGTAATTCAACAAAAAGATACTTTATCTTTTCCAGTAGTTTTTTTTTAAATCTTAAAACCTGTTTTATGTAGATATCATCTTAATCTGAGCTTCCTAGTCTCTCATTTATCAAGATCCAGTCCTAGGTACAAATCAGAGTTTCTCTGTCATGCTGTTCTCTAGGGTGTCATGGCTTTGGAAGTACCTTGATAATGAAACTATTTTCTTTTTTTTCTTTTTTTTTTTTTTGAGTTGGAGTTTCACTCGGTCGCCCAGACTAGAGTGCAGTGGCCGCTCCCGGCCACCGCAGCCTCGCCTGCTGGGCTCCAGCGATCCTTCCATCTCAGCCTTCC